>NW_019944151.1:0-3181 GCF_002910315.2 Salvelinus sp. IW2-2015
ACTTCCGCCCCTCCCTCCCTCTGCCTCTCTCTCTCCCTCCTTCCCTCCCTCCCTCTCTCTCCCCCTCCCTCTCTCGCCTCCATCTCCCTCCCGCTCTCTCTCTTCTCTCTCTCTCCCCCTCCCTCAAGCCTCACCCCTCCCCCACTCTCCCTCTCTCTTCCTCTCTCTCTTCCTCTCTCTCCCTCTCTCTCTCTCCCTCCTTCCTTCTCACATTTCTCGAGTGCGTGTCCCTCTGTGTTTGGATACGGTTCAGATAATCAAACAGTCGCTGCTCACAACTGCTCTTGTGTGTGTGACCGAGTTCACCAGATTACAGATTGAACTCATCCCACAGTGGCTCACACGCCAAACACACGAGACAAACCACAAAAACACACAACGTCTTGTCTCCCAGTAAGGCTACCGCAGGGTGTGTGTTAGTGCTTGTCCTTGCTGTACTGATCCTGCTGCGATCAGGTGTCTGAATGATTGATCCTGCTGCGATCAGGTTGTCCTAATGACTGATCCTGCTCGAATCAGGTGTCTAATGACTGATTCCTGCTGCGAGCGATCAGGTGTCCTAATGACTGATCCTGCTGCGATCAGGTGTCCTAATGACTGATCCTGCTGCGATCAGGTGTCCTAATGACTGATCCTGCTGCATCCTGCTTTTCATTCAAAATGGAGATCTGCCTTCCTCAGGGACAGAAACGTACAGAACTTATTACAAAATGATGTGTAACCAATGCAATAGATAGCCATACAATCGTGGTAAAGCTTAAAGTGTTTAAAAGTTGATTTAACACAAAGTCTGACAATTGAACTGTCTCACTCTGAGGCAGTATTTTAAAAGCGGGGTGAAAGAAAACACACATTGTCAGGTTACACATTTGTTGGTTTTGTATCCATCTACCCCTCTCTCCCTGGGGTGTTCTGTGTCTGTAACACACAGCACAGAAACACATCATGTTGTTATATAACACTACCTGTCTTATCCTGTCTTCTGCTCATTATACCATTATTATAATATTGCTGGTAATTACAATGTGTCTGTAACACACAGCACATTCCTCCTAATTAAAGTAGCTTTCAGCAAAGTCAGCAGTAGAAGGGGGGGAGGTCAGGTGTTAGTTCGGGGTGGGAGGGGCCAAGAGACCAGAGGTGGCAGAACGGAGTGCTCTGGTTGGCCTGTAGGGTTTGTTGTACTCTGTAGTAGTGGGATGTCATCTGGTTGTGTGTGTGTCTGTGTGTGTGTCTGTGTGTGTGTCTGTGTGTGTGTCTGTGTGTGTGTCTGTGCTGTAGGTCTGGGGCCTAGCTGTCACACGGAGCAGAGAACGGAGACAACAGCGCCCACCTCAGGTGGGAAACCCCTCCTACACCCTTCTAATCCACCAGGTTTGTTCTTCATCTCCAAATCCACTGGTGCTGAGGCTCCACGCAGCCTGGAGACAAACTAAAGTAACAGTGTTGCCTCAGTCAGTCAGGTGTCTCTACTGTAGACCAGTCAGCCAGGTGTCTCTACTGTAGACCAGTCAGTCAGGTGTCTCTACTGTAGACCAGTCAGTCAGNNNTCTCTACTGTAGACCAGTCAGTCAGGTGTCTCTACCTGAGAAGGGCCACAGGTTCCTGCTCTTACTACAGCTCCCTCTCCCTCTCTCTCTCCCTCTCCCTCTCCCTGTCTCTATCTCTCCCTCTCTCTCTTTCTCCCTGTCAATTCAATTCAATTCAATTCAAGGGGCTTTATTGGCATGGGAAACATGTGTTAACATTGCCAAAGCAAGTGAGTCTGTCTCTCTCTGTCTCCCTGTCTCTCTCTCTCTGTCTCTCTCTCTCTGTCTCTCTCTCTCTCTGTTTTCCTCGTCTATCTTATCCCATCTTTTTTAGGGGATGCAGTAAAAACCTGTCAGATTTCTCTCTTTCTACTCTGTCTTTCTCACCCCTTATTCCCCTCTCTGTCTCGGTCTCCCTCGCTCTCTTTTTCTGACACTGGATCCTCCTGTTTCTGTTCCATCTCTGTTTCCCTGAACCCCGCATTCCATCTCTCCATCCCTCTATCTGTTGTTCCTAAAAACCTGGCTTGCTATTTATGTGGCCCGCCACAATGACAACATAAGCCTGTCACAATAGCCTACTGCTCCTCTACCCCAGTGTTCTAAGAAAACACTGAAAAGAGGGAGGATAACCAAGGAGCGGACTATAGAGCGATGGAACACAACACAGAGGGAGGAGGGGGTATACTGCTGTGTCTGACTTTCAATCATCAGCCCAATATGGAGATGCATTAGTCTAGGAGACAATGAGGAGAGACAAGGGCTAGCAGGAGTTACTCCAACCACTCTGCCGTGCTGTAATCTCCTCTCTCTCTCTCTCCTCCTCACTCTCTCTCTCTTTATCCCTATCTCTCCCTCTCTCCTCCTCCTCTCTCTCTCCTCCTCCTCACTCTCTCTCTCTCTCCTCCTCACTCTCTCTCTCTCCTCCTCTCTCTCTCTCTCTCCTCCTCACTCTCTCTCTCTCTCTTTATCCTTATCTCTCCCTCTCTCCTCCTCGCTCTCTCTCTCTATATATACCTTCGGCCCAACTTTCGTCCTCTAATCCAGGCCTATGTATGCCTCCTCATCTCAGCCATAATTACCCCACAACTCCTAGAGGCCCATCCTTTCTGCTCTCACTTCCTGCTTCCCGATTTTCATAAATGACGATCTTAATCGTCAACTTTTCTTCCGGGCGTTGTCATGGGAAACGTGTCTATTGAACCCTTCCTCTAACACGGGATGTTTCCACTCTCCTCCCCTCAATCCCTCTCTTTCTTGACCTCCCTTTCTTTCTCTTTCTATTTTCTCTCTTCAATCCCAGCCCTAACCCCACCCTCCCTTCCACGCTAGACAGAGAGATAAAGTAAAATAAGGGGATTTCTTTTCTTTACGTTCCTTTCATTCCTTAGAGAGACAGAGAGAAGAGGCGAGAGAGAGGAGAGAGAGAGAGGAGAGAGGAGAGAGAGAGACAGGAGAGAGAGACAGAGAGAGACCAGTAGAATTAAATAGTTATGTAGTAAAGTGAAGTATAAGTTGTAAGTATATGTAGTAAAGTAGTAAAGTAGTAATGTAGTAAGTTGTAAGTAGTATAGTAGTAAAAGTTGTAAAGTAGTTATGTAGTAAAGTAGTAAAGTAGTATGGAGTAAAGTATATCGTAGTATGCTAGTATT
>NW_019944151.1:3206-38904 GCF_002910315.2 Salvelinus sp. IW2-2015
GAGGAGAGATGAGAGAGAGAGAGAGACAGAGAGAGGAGAAGAGAGATGAGGAGAGAGGAGAGGGAGAGAGGAGAGAGAGGGAGAGGAGAAGAGAGAGCAGAGAGAGAGAGAGGGAGACGAGAGGAGAGAGAGAGAGAGATGAGAGAGAGAGAGAGAGAGAGAGAGAGAGAGAGGAGCAATCAGTGGGACTCCCTGGTAGATTGGTGATGTGGGTAAGATGGATGGAGGACGGCAAGGGCAAATTACAACATTAGCCTGTCCTCGTCACTCAATTCATAGGGATCTACATCTTCTCCCCCCCACCCCCCTATTCACAAAAGGAGGCATATGATTGCCCCCAGTCTCCCACAAATGAGCCCTGCGAGTTCTATGTAATCTCTTTAATGACACTGCACTGCGAGAATGAGGGACTGGTCCTTCACATAAACCGATTGGCCTACTGTAGCATGTTAACACTCCCTGTTTACAGGGCATCGCTTGTTGCCGTGACCAGGCAATCTCCAACATATGCAACAAGACATGGGATGTGGTTAGCGTACCGAGGTAAGGGGCTATGGTGCTTCTAGGTCTGATATCGTGAGAGGCGTGTCGCTCCTCTGCTCGTCGAGTCCAACAGGGTCTGAGCTCATAAGTAGTAACACTCACGTGAGAAGCTGTAGTACACCTTCACAGACGGGGAGAAAATGAGGTCAAACCGGATCGCTTAAGTAATCAACCCAGCTGGAGCTAGAAAGCCTGTAGCTATGGTTAGCTCATAAGTCCATGCTATTGTTGTCAAAACTCTGTGGAAATGTAATATAGGCTAAACTGTCAGGGCAGTATGGTTTAGTAATAGTTAGGTTTATAGGAGTGTGATATAAGTTGTACAAACAGTAAACTCTGATTAAACGCAATGACGTCCTGACTTATAAGGGTTATTTAAAGTTGTTATGGTAGTAAGATAGCCAAGTCAAACTATAGGATTAAAGTACCTCAAAGTCACTATGCCAGCATATATACCCACTAGGATTTCGGTAGTAAAAAAAGGGTCGTGTAAATATCCCTGTAGTATGGTAGTAAAGTAGTATGGTAGTAAAGTAGTATGGTAGTAAAGTTGTAAAGTAGTATGGTAGTAAAGTAGTAAAGTAGTATGGTAGTAAAGTAGTATGGTAGTATGGTAGTAAAGTTGTAAAGTAGTAAAGCGTAAACAACACTGAGGGCCCATGGTGTGAGATTTCTCCTCTGCATGTATGGGACACACACACACACAGTACACACACACACTACAGATACACACACAGTACACACACACACCCGCGCAGACCACASACACACACACACACACACAGTACAGACACACACAGACCACAGAGAGAGTGCATAGCTCCAACCTTTTCCACTCTCTCAGCCTACACACAAACCTTAAAGGCAAGGCAAAGCGTGGCCCATTGTAAAACCCTCCCTGAATGTTAAAGAACACTACTCAAACTCCTAGCGAGAAAGACTCAACATATTGTTGTACGTGAGAATCAAAGGTGTTTACGCTCTGTTAAGTAAGCCTGTCAATCTTATATCTTTGAAAGTTTGAAATTACAATTCAGTCAAATGTTTTATGGATCTGTTGTCTTTTAAGACTAGACACTCAACATGAATTGCGGCTTGTTTTTTTAACAAGGCCCAATATGACTAAGTACTGTAGGCATATTCAAGTGAGGTAAAGTTAATTTTAACTTTGTAATTCTGTCAGCAGAATATAGAAACGGTGAATTGCTGAGGTCCAAAATGTTCCTGTCTACACAAATAACATCACCTCACCTGATCATCAGCTTTGAACTCGTCACCCAGACAGAACGYAAAGAATGTGCACAGAAGCTAATTCCGCGGAATGCCCGCTGCCTAGTTAACGCCTATACTTGCTTCGAGGGTGAACACTTTATTTCAATAGGAAGAGTAACATGCCACGTTAAATGACACACAGCAATTTTAAAGGCATGCATTTACTGCTATCAATGAAGAATGTTCCCTTTAAAGAATATAAAATATGGGTTATTTCTACAAACACATAGACCTATATTTTTCTATATTTTTGGAGGACTAGGCCTATAAAAAAAAAGTTAAGATAGACTAGAAGAATAGACTTTGAAAGACATATAGACTAGGTATAGGCCACCAATCAATTAATTGACTGATTTATTTGATGATGTCAGAAATGAAGAATGTTATATTTGATGTTGTTTTTACACTCGATAGACAACAATGTGTCACGACGGAGGTTAAACGTTTGCTTAAGTAAAGTCACACTGCACTTGGAGTGTGTGACCAACTGCTTAACGCAAAGCAGGCGTCATTGCGAACGTGTTGTATSCGCATCAATCGTCTCGCTACCGCGCTACAGACCCACTCAACTCCTCGCCTCCCCCACCTTCAGCCAAACCATAATCTAATGAGTTCCGTTTATCTCCTTATCTTCATCTCACTCGCTCGCTCGACGCCGATGTAATGATTTCAAATGATGTACCGTAAATTGTGGGTCTAAAATCAATAGAAACTAAAAAAATTACGTATTTGGTAGATATTTACAGGCGTTTCATTGACAACGACTTCTGCCAATCATCGATTTTCCTGCTAAATGCAAACGGTTGTTGCTACCACCATTCCACAGCCACAAAAGCCTACAGGCAAAAGCCAGACCTCTATACGCATGCGGCATAGCAACTGGTTCCAAGGTTCCAAGCTCAACAGCACAAAAACTGAAATCCTCTCATGAATTCCGACGATAAGTGCCACAGCAATGAAGTCTACACCGTCAGATCGCACAGACTGGAATGTCTGAAAATAATCTGACGAGAGAAGAGCGCGCATCCGTAAAACTGTGATGATTATCAATCATGAAGTAAAATCTACAACGGACACCTGTTAGTCTATCTGTCATAACGTTCCCGATACCACTTGTTTCATGAGTATTTATTCAGGCCTGATTAGGAGGGGGTCGCTGGGGAATGCAAGCTCCTTGTTGAATTGAAGCCAAAAGTTTTAATTATCAAGCAAATCCGAGTTACGCCGTGTGGAAATTGGCACAAAGAGGAGAGCCTCGCCATTGGGGTTTGACCCCGTGAAATTCCTCGTCTGAGGTTGCGATGTTTAATGCATAATTCAACTCTTCATTTTCACGGGGCTAGTTTGAGTTAGTGATGGTTGCTAAATGAGACCGCAAATGAAAAGGGAATATACTGACCTAATAAAGGTTTTAATTCAGTAGTGATTATACTATCATACTTCTTCACATATTATACCCTTTTTACTGTATGTAGATGCTAAAATCAGGTCGGTCTACTAATTTAGACTGGGCCCCATGCTGTATATTATAAAGTTGAATAGGCCTACCAAACAAAATCATTGGTCCATAGAACAGCTATAGCACGAATAGGCTTACAACGCACTAAAGCTATTGTCAACTAACAAGACCTGCGGTCTAACTTTCTGTGAATAGTTTACAATTACAAATATGTCATACATTTATTTTCATATTGGCTAATACCATTCGCGTAAAACGTCATGGATGTGTTTAATAGGCTACACCAAAGTGCATGTATAATGTTATTTATTCAAACGTGTGCGGAAGAGACTCAAATAAACAAACATACATGGAAGGGTATCTTATAGGTCTCCATTTGTGTTCAGAATATTGAAATATTACGATTTTCCCATAATTAAGTGAAGTATATCTGACTATTATTGACCAAAGAAGTGGAGCGTGAAATTATATATATATTTTTTTAAGTAAGTTTGTCTGAACTGTAACCACAGCGTGTTTATAAGCAGACTTTCCGTAAACAACTGACCACTATAACATCTTCAGTAAACACCTACGAAATAATACAAAACTACAAAATACCGCACTAGCATCCATCATCTCGCTATCAACAGAGGTTTTGTATCGCCTATGTACGTCTGAGTACGTTACCACCTTCGCCCGATGCGTGGCCGTCGGCGCCAAACCGCCTCAACGCAACAACAAAAAAACTCCATAAAATGTATGTCAATGAGCTATTCTGTCAATTTAACCTTTAGGGAATATTACAGCTATCATGTCAGGTATTTATATGGACACCTTGTTTATAAGATAACGTGACAAGCCTTATTTACAAAGGTCATGTACTGCGCTAAATCATGGCTTTACCCAAAATACATTGAATTCAATATATATGCAATTTCCCCTTGTTGAATGAGTGGTGGTCGACGCGTGCTTCACTTACTTTGTATTTGTTGTGTTCCAATATATGGCGTCCATAATTATCGCCCTGGTCAAGATCACCTTGCACGCAATAAACAAAACTCCTAAATAATATCTCCACATCGAGTCCCCCATTATTACGGTCTTTCGGGAGGATCACAATCCGATCCGAAATTATATGTCCAAAAAAAAGAGAGACGTGAAACGCCCAAGAGAATGACTGAGGCAATTAAACTCTATATCACGATCTGAAAATGGAAGAAGAAAAAAAAAAGGGACGAAATAGTGAATGCGTAAAACCAATCAAATGTAGTGCATCTCCAGGATGATCTCCTGCTGCCGAGTTAGTCCCTTTATTCGAGCACCTCGGGAATACAAAACCAAAGGTGCAAAAGCAGTCTTTCATTCAGAGAGAAGAAAACGATAGCGCGTTAATATTCTCCCTCAGCGAGCCGACCTGAGCACAGGGTACATTCCTCACAACGGAACGGCGACCCTGTCACCGCCGTTGTCCACTTTCCACAAGCGCAGAAGCAAAGAATAAATCCCCCCGTTTGTTGCGGTTCTTGGTAAACCAGTCAAGGTACCAATCCAAAGTGCGCGAGCTCCTCTCGAATAGCAGCAGGAACGACAGAAAGAGAGAGATCTGCTCGAGATACAATATTCCCTTTAGAGCTGGGTGTTCGTGAGCAAAACTGGCTGCCAATGAATTGTGGATGAGAGTAGAAAAATTAAGAAAAATCAATGATATCGGATGAAGAAAAATACATATCAAATATGACAATGAAAAAAACAAATCAAGTCAAATGAAAGTTGTCATACTATGGGGTCCATTTCGGTTACAAATGAACTGCTGTGGTTTGAATCCTGCAGATCCGAATGAAATGCTTTGGGCGAAAACGTATAGCGATGCTTGAACGCTTGAATGCTGCGCAGAGTCTTCTGTATTGCAAGTAACTGCAACTGACCGGGATTCAGAATATTTGGCAGAGCTTGTTTTACAGTGACTCCGCCCACGTTGCTCCTCATTGGGCACTTGTCCCGAAAGTCAATAGGACTACTCCTGTCAATCAAACGAGGCAACTCGGCCGACTGGTTCAACTGCAAAACAGCAGTAATAGCGAACGGAATAGAATTGAAGAAGCAGTCAAATGACGTTATATTGTATTAATAGTGCATTGACCACGAGAGAAATTGTATCTCAAAAAACGATCTTTAAAATCAAGTGATAATATAGATGACGTTCAGGCTGTTCTCAGAACATCGCGTAAGGCAACACGATGTAGGTCAAGTATAATACTCAGGGGATATGATATGTCAAGAATATTAAGCAGGCGATTTGTTTTTAACATTTAAATTGAACCTTTATTTAACTCGGCGTGATAAAGTGACTCGATCTTTATTTGTAATAGGTAACTTCGCACATTTGCGTTTAACACTTGATTTATTGGCTTGATGACATTCCTATGTTATTATCAAAATACTCCACAAAAAAGAAAAATATCCACACAACATTCACGACGTGTGTAGTAATATTGTAGGGCCTATGTCAGAATGTATATGAAATGTCCCACATTGGGATCCACATCAACCGCCTCAAACGACAGGGCGTTGAAGGCAACTTTTTTTGCAAAAGGCAACAGCGCACACTAGCGGATGCTCGCTCGGAGAAGGGTGAGTGAACGTTTTGAACAATCGAATATTTATTTTAATAATCTTTTATGCAAATGGTTGATCAAAATTGACCAATAAGTCATTCAAAGAGAGAATCTGAATCTTTATTATTGATAATTATGTAATTTATGGCTATTTATAAAACCCAAATCTTTGGTTTATAGTTTCAGTGTTTGATTCTTTTCTAACTCGAATTCTTTATTTAATTATTAGGCTTATAATTATTATAATAATTATTGTCATTATTATCATTAAGTTATTACAAACTTACCACCACCAGTCTACAACAATGTGATTTCTAGATGTTAGGCCTATAGAACAACATTCGCATCGTTTTTGTTATGAGAATCTCCTAATGGAAGCTAAAATGTACTTTTATAGTAAATTGAGACAGCTCAAGGTAACCTGTAATTAGTGTAATGGCCGCAGATTTGATGAGCCATTTAAACCCACACACCTTTTCAAACTAAATTACACGTGTCAGTCCAAACGAGGGACGTTTTCACACTTTCGAATCTCTTAATTTAGTCAGTGATGTATTTAAGGCTACAAATGCTTATTGCACTGCTTGTTTAGCTGATAAAATGGGCTGTAAATCGCACGAGATAGATCATTTGGGAACCAGGGTGGAATGCGCCTGCGGTGCCGGCGTTCCGATCCTCTTGACTAGAATCAACACACCGCAAAGTGAGACTTTGCGCGACTTTACCGGCCGGATCTACACGGATAGAATGTCCGCCGTCGAATTGATGTTTATTTGGCGAAGATTAGGCTCAGAACATATGATAAATTCAAAACGAAAGATGAACGAACGGTTAAGGAGGAATAACAAAATATCTACATAAACATGTGAATGTTATAAAGTAAATGTAAAAAGTTTATCTTAATCGTATGAGTCCACAGAAGGTAAAGCGAACTAATAAAAAAAGTGAAGCCTATATAGACGCTTAATCCTTTGACCTTCTCTGAATAAACAATAGGAAGTGTAATGGAATAGTGTCAGGATTCCAGATAATATGCTGCCTTCGGGAGACGAGAGGAAGCGCCGAGTTCCTCAGTCTTAAAAATATCCCCCCTATTAGCCGTAAACAATCGGTAGTGATTGCTCTGCGCTTTTCCTGGGTAGGCTGTCAGTCAGCAAGTCTAGCAAGGAATCGGAAAATGCACACAAACTCTCTTCAACAAATTGGTTAAGTTTCTGAATAGTACACTTTTAAACATTCAGCTCCAATATATATATATATAGTAAGACAGATAATTTGACAGTTTTGTTATTAAGGCCTACGTAAATCGCTCTGGTGAAGAGCGTCTGATAAATTACTAAAATGTCAAATGTACTAATAATAAAATAGGTCCATTGTGAATTAGGTCTGTTGTAAAATGTTATATAATAATCATAGTACATTTGTTGCCAGGAATTATGTCTCCTTATGTCTCCACAGCAAAAAGTTAAACACCAGACGATTCAATAGAGTAAGCCTATTTCAATAACCATGTTATTATTATTATTGTCTTTATTTTTATTAGTATTATTATTATTATCATAATTTAGGGGCAGTTTCCCGTACACATATTAAGAATTGTCCTAGTCTAAAAAAAAAAAAAAACTTTCAATGGAGATTGTCGTTTGAGCTTGCTTTTTATTCCAGGACTATGCATGTGAAACCGCCCCATATCGTTTAGCTAGAAATTAGTCCTCTAATACTTTCAAACGTTCCATCTCCAATCAGCCTTGAATTGCATAACTAGGTGATAAAAAGCCTGCGTTAACACTAGGCCTAAAGCATAGCGTTGTTAAAAGAGAAACATTCATAGTAATGTGTGTGAAATGTTTAAATATATTTATCTTAACTTATAATAGAAACTATACACGTCTTAAATTGAATTTAATGTGTGGCTATCATTGATGGTGTCTGTCTGCTGTAGGCTAGCCTACACTGCTGAAAAAAMCTTTTTGGGCAAAGTAATTTAGGCAGAAAATACACTAGCCTGTCATGGAAAATGGTTGTCCTTTGTGTTACTTGTATCATTATAGGCTATTGTACTGTAGCCTACTTCAAACAAACAAAATCGAATAGACTTGATCTGACTAAACTTTCCTTTTTTTTCCCCCTTCTCTCACTTGAAAGGCCCGCTAACCAGCGGGACTGAGTTTTCAATAGTCGAACCTCTGTTTATTCAGTTGCTCTCGTCTTTGGTGTTACCAACATGACACGGAGAACATCTCAGGTCTATGGGTGGGTGTCCTGAACCTGTAACGGGGTCAAACAGAGTCCTGCTGAACTCACTATGCATGCACCCTGCCGCTGAAAACCCAGTAAACACACTTGTCATTTAAAGTGACCTATACTATAATGTTCCAAAGTCTTCTCCGACCTAATGCGTCGTTTTAACGCTGACGGGCACTTTCAGATGTGTTACAATAGTGACATATTTTGTCTTGGCACTTTAGTTTCTGTGTACGTGTTCTAGAGAGAGAGAGAGAGAGAGAGAGAACGTCACTGTCTCCAATTACCCGGGTTGGCTTTAAAAAGTAGAGGTTCCAGCACGGACATGGCGGTTATTTAAGGATGGACGCTCTCACGTCCAGGATTTGGCATGTCAAACATTTCATTTTGAACCTTTTGGCACAACGTCCTGTGTGTGATCCACCTGGACGTTTAGTGACTGAGACTCCAGTCAGCTCCCGTTTTCCAAATAATTATTATCTTGATTTCACATCACTGCTAAGATCAACTGTCCAAATACACAAACTAATTTATTTTAAAATGCAAATGGATTCATCCTCTTCATTCCTAAAATCAAATATAAATCGTATCATACGTCAAATGTCTTTATAAAGCCCCTTTTACATCAGCAGATGACACAACGTGCTATGCAGAAACCCCAGCCTAAAACCCCAAAACAGAAAGCATTGCAGATGTAGAAGAACTGTGGCTAGGAAAAACCCACTAGAAAAGGCAGGAACTTAGGAAGAAACCTAGAGAGGAACCAGGCTCTGAGGGGTGGCCAGTCCTCTTCTGGCTGTGCAGGGTGGAGAGAAGAGTACACGGCCATTAAGGCCAGATTGTTCTTCAAGATGTTCAAACGTTCATCGATGCTAAAGGTTACAGTAGATAAATGAGAAAATGTACACCGTTAAAAACTGTAAAAAAGGGTTACAAACTGTGATCCAGTTCAAAACTAAACAATCCCCTGGAATGTGGCTCATTGGGGAAAATCCTATGAGAAAATAGTGATGCATTAGCTAGTTTTCCATCCAATTGGCGACAGATTTACATGTAAATATTATATTTATATTAAATATTATATTTACATAAAGAAAATATGAGCATTTTCCACACCAGTGGCGTTTTCACCAAACTGAGTTGTTGGGGGGATAATCAGTGCATGATCACAGTGCGCACAAAAAACGACATTTTCGCTTAATTTTTTTTATTTAACTCGTGTTCATGTACCGAATACAAATCTAAAGTTCAATGCGTTTCCAACACTACCAATAGTTTTGTTCACAAAAGCTGTTGCTTTAAACAGCTAAAATGTGACCACTCTGGTCTCGACACGTACGCTCTAGCCAACAGCTCGCAGATTCAGTACACATTGTGTAAAAGAGCAAGAATATTTGTATTTGTCAAAACGGCAGTCAAGCATTGATCATGTCACCAGAAGATCTTCAATATCGATTGGAAATGAGCATCAATATCACTATGCACTTTCACCACTCTGACGTTGATTATCAATTATTTATGCAGTAAGACTAATAAAAGTGCATGATTTTCCGGTAGGTTTAGTGAGAGGACCACACAACCATATCATCGTGTGATTCCCAAGTTGGCGTTGATATGATTATTATATTAGTATTACCTCATAAAGACGTTTCCAACACCATTTTCGCTAACTGGCTGGCCATTCTCTCGACATAATACATTTTACTGACACAAAAAAGACCACACCATGTCGAATGAACAAATGTCAGCGTTCATAATATTGTACCCGAAACTTCCTAATTACCATCGCATCTTTCCTGATTTTTATATATGGACTTTACTTGCATAGAAACGTGGTTATCGGCGGTTTACACATGCAGGCCAATTCTGATATTTCCCATAATTGGTCTTTGGACCAATTAGATATTTTGTCAACAATTGGCCAATGGGAAATAACCATCGAACGGAAGACACAATCCGAGACACTTGGAAGCATTCAATGGATTTATTGGTAAATTGTTCAGTCCCTATTAACAAGTTGGGGAAATTACCACAAGACAAATTTCACTTACTCATGAAGCCCCTTACCAGCGGTCAGCCATACATACTGTCACACACACACACTCTCTCTCTCTGTCAGACACACACACACTCTCTCTTTCTCTCTCTGTCAGACACACACACTATCTTTCTCTCTCTGTCACACACACACACACTCTCTCTCAGACCTAAACCATGTAGCTAGTCAATCTCACCTGGACTTGGACATCCTTTAGGAACCAATAGTGAGTTAACGGGGACCCTAACAAAAGGGGAAGTTAATAAACTACACAAACTAAGGAGGTCTGAAACAGTCTACTTCAGAGCACAACTCACTCAGATGTAAACAGTAACAGTTCAGTAAAATGATGCACGATTAATAAATCCCTTGTTGTTTGGATTCATTTCATATATTAACTCACAGGAGTAGGACACCACAGAGACGCTAAATATTACATATACGGAATGTCTTTTCGCTTCGCCCCGCCCCCCCCCCCACCACCACGGATGACACTCGTATCCTGTTCCAACCTGACCAGCTCCATGGGCAGATTGGGAATTGGCCTGGGTTCCCTGTGGCAGCATAGGGTCTCCTTGTCCTTGTTTTTGTATTTGATGCTACATCTAAACCGAGGAGAAACACGAGTATAAAAACATCTGTGTGTGAGGTGTAGGGGAGGTCACCGTGCTTTACCGAGTAAAGGCTAGCCCTGCCTGCAGCGTCACTTTAGGCTAGCCTGCCTGCAGCGTCACTTTAGGTTAGCCCTGCCTGCAGCGTCACTTTAGGCTAGCCCTGCCTGCAGCGTCACTTTAGGCTAGCCCTGCCTGCAGCGTCACTTTAGGTTAGCGCCTGCCTGCAGCGTCACTTTAGGCTAGCCCTGCCTGCAGCGTCACTTTAGGTTAGCCCTGCCTGCAGCATCACTTTAGGCTAGCCCTGCCTGCAGCGTCACTTTAGGCTAGCCCTGCCTGCAGCGTCACTTTAGGCTAGCCCTGCCTGCAGCGTCACTTAGGCTAGCCCTGCCTGCAGCGTCACTTTAGGTTAGCCCTGCCTGCAGCGTCACTTTAGGTTAGCCCTGCCTGCAGCGTCACTTTAGGTTAGCCCTGCCTGCAGCGTCACTTTATGTAGGACGCTAGCCCTGCCTGCAGCGTCACTTTAGGCTAGCCCTGCCTGCAGCTCACTTTAGGCTAGCCCTGCCTGCAGCGTCACTTTAGGTTAGCCCTGCCTGCCAGCGTCACTTTAGGCTAGCCCTGGCCTGCAGCGTCACTTTAGGCTAGCCCTGCCTGCAGCGTCACTTTAGGTTAGCCCTGCCTGCAGCATCACTTTAGGCTAGCCCTGCCTGCAGCATCACTTTAGGTTAGCCCTGCCTGCAGCATCACTTTAGGCTAGCCCTGCCTGCAGCATCACTTTAGGCTAGCCCTGCTTGGGAAATCAGCTTTCTACGTTAGACACATACGGCACAGGGAAAACCTAGGCCAACTCCTAAAGCCCACAGTTTTAATAAGCTTCAACAGAACACACTTACCCTAAAGAAACAGAGGGGACTCAACCACTCGTGGGCCACAGTAAGAGGACCACGTAGTGACAGTTTTGTACATGACAGATCAGATCCTTAAAAATAAATTTAAAAAATAAAAACACAAACAATAGTCACTGGGTGGGGGGGGGGAGTCAAAGGGGTCAAGCGGCGAGACAGGTGTTTGAAGGTGGGCGGGCCTCCCTCCAAGGCTTGGTTGGGAAAGGTCTGTAGAGCAGGGCGGTGCGTGGCAGGACAGCGCCGTGGGCTACCCTTCCTTCAGCCTTCCACACAGCTAGCGTTCCAGAGAGGAGGAGGAGCAGAGAGGTGGGTGGGATGAGAAGGAAGAGAGGAGGGATGAGAGACTCATTCGGTGGCTTTGAGGGAGAAGGAGAGCTTGGGCCGGGACTTTCCCTTGCCCAGGATCATTTTCTGTTCCTCCTTCTGCTGCCGCTGCCGATCCTGGTCCAGCTTCATCCTCTCCTCGTGAATCTTTCTCTGCTCCTCTACGATACGCAACTGCTCCTCAGCCTGGTGGACACACACACACACACACACACACACACACACACACACACACCAGGGTCATGATAAAGATCCTGCAATGCCAAAATGCCCACAAACTGTTGATGTTTTCTGAGCCCCACCAAGACGTTATTAGAATCAGTTTGTTGTTGTTTAACACAAATCGTGACTTGTCCAAATAAAAACAAAAATACATCTTACAAAATGGAGTGAAGTTTCAGAAACAGATGATAAAAACAGGCGAAGGGGAAGAAAAACAACAAGACTTATTGTTAATGGTTACTGATAACCATCAATGCAAAGCCGGTGCCAGGATGCGTTACTGTGCTAACGTAGCGTTTCTCACAGAAGCCCTGGGAATCTACGTCTACGCCCTCAAAACGGCAAAACAAAAAATGCCACTACTGCATTTCACATGAAAGCTACGAAGACCACGTATTTCAATATTAAGAACGACCATAATTCATCCTAGAATTGCCCCGTTTGCTGTTTGAACAGAACAGAGGAGGAGGAAACAGGGGTTTTTACCAGCTTGGCCTGAGCGTCAGCGATCTTGCGGTTATTCTCCTCCAGGATTTTCTCCAGCTCGTCCCGTTTGGATCGTTCTTCCTCCTAAAGACACAATGCCATGTTAGCACAGGATACGGACCCAGTCACTCCCAACACACACCCAGTCACTCCCAACACACACTCCCAACACACACACACACCCACCCAGTCACTCCCAACACCCCCACCCACTCCCAACACACACACACACACACACCCAACACACACACCCCCACCCAGTCACTCCCAACACCCCCACCCAGTCACTCCCAACACCCCCACCCACTCCCAACACACACTCCCAACACCCCCAAGTATACATTATTGACCTCTCAACACACATGTGGGCACAGTCACTCGTCTTCATCCTACACAAAGGAGTGTGTCACAACCAGCCTTCTCCCATCACAACCAGCCTTCTCCCATCACAACCAGCCTTCTCCCATCACAACCAGCCTTCTCCCATCACAACCAGCCTTCTCCCATCACAACCAGCCTTCTCCCATCACAACCAGCCTTCTCCCATCACAACCAGCCTTCTCCCATCACAACCAGCCTCTCCCATCACAACCAGCCTCTCCCATCCGTTCTTCTCTGTCGAGCAGAAAGCTTTCAGAACACAGAGGAGCACAACATATATCAAAAGGGGAAAAGAAGCCCTGCCCATATACAGGAATCACTCAATAAGACTTGTAGCTGGATCATTAAGACATTAAAGAGAATATAAAAAGAGGGGAAACCCACTCGTCACACTTACATAGCAGATATTTAAAAGACACAAAAACAAACATTCTAAAAAATAAAAAAAATCTATTTGCTTCTTTCTTATCAAGCAAGAGAAAAAGGATTAAAAAAAAACAAATTCAAAAAAAGGAGTGAATAGTTTTAGCTCACCAATGCACGTATACCTACACAACTGGTGAAAGCATTCAGCATTAAAACGGTTGAATATTTACTGTCTCGTCCAGACTGTGTCCCCTGCAGAGAGAGAAGCGCTCCTGGAGGAGGAAGGGTGGGGTGGGGAGGGGGGCTGCCATACACCAAAATGCGCCCGGCCCGCCTGTGGCCTTCCTCTTTAAAAAACTGATCTGTGTACAGCTTGACTGCCGCCTGCAGCCCAGCTCGCACTCTTTAAAGCCGCTCTCTCTGGCTCAGTTCACATGGAGACAACATACAGCAGCTGTAGAGTACAGTGTGGAGGAGGCCTGAACACAGCACATGAGCTGGGAGCTGTCTGCAGGCCAGTTCAGGTCAAATGGTGTTAACACAAGTTGGGTCCAGAAATCAAAATTAAATTAAAGAAAAAAATATATATTAAAAAACACCCCTAAAGAGAAGCAAGTCATGAGGACGTCAAATCTAATAAAGAGCATTTGCTGTGGTTGTTTGTTCTTTAAAACCGTGTTAAGTTTCAACATWAAAAAAATGAATATTAAATAAGTAGCATTAACAGACAGGGTTAGACCAGAGATCATTGACCTTGCAAACAGGAAACAGGAAATGGAGGTCCGTCATTGTTACGTATCCCAGAGCAGATGCCTTCTAAAAATGGGAGCTATTCAAAACAAGGATTAAGAGAGGACGACGATAATATAAACTTTATTGGACACACTAAACTAAATTGTGTATGTAATCACGTACTTTTATTAGGCTATTTATTCAAAAACAGAAAGTGGTGTGGAGTGACAGGTCTAATGCTGCAAATGGAAGGGGGGGGGGTCTGAATAAGAGCGAGTGTGGGGGAGGGGGTAGCTCAGTGAGGTGCACTGATAAATAAATTCTTATTTACAATGAGATGCAGTGCCCTAGACCGCTGTGCCACTCGGGAGTCCAAACTAGGGGTAACGGTTCACCAAACCCACGGTTCGGAATGTACTGTCGTTTTGGGAGGGGGGGGGTCACTGTTAAGAGAAAGTGGGATACCTAGTCAGATGTACAACTGAATGTATTCAACTGAAATGTGTCTTCCACATGTAACCCTCTGAATCAGAGGGGGGGGGGGGGGGGGGGGGGCTGCCTTAACATCGGCATCCACGTCATCGGCGCCCGGGGAACAAGTGGGTTGATTCGATCCAGCAACTTGTCCAACGCTCCTTCCTACCCGCCAGGCTACTTGCCGTCGGTACGTACTGTCAATTTGGGGTCACGGGTCGGTTTCGGTACAGCGGGAAAATGGAATGCCAAGAGTTAGTTGTGCTTTTTAATTTAAGAAAATACAGTGTGACGCCATATAGAGAGTGGCGGGAAAAATAGTTTCCCCCTTTTTGATACTGAATGTTACCAGATCTTCAACCAAAACCTAATATTAGTTAGAGGGAACCGGAGTTAAGTTACATTTTTTTATAAAATAAGTATATGAWTTTGATTTATTTAACAAAGTTCTGCAACACCCAATGTGAAAAAATAACTGCCCCCAGACACTCCATAAATGTCCGTGTAGGTACAAAGTGGAGTCCCAATTCAACGGCTCAGACACGAGAAGTATGTGGCAGGGTCTACAGCAAATAACCGACTACAAAAAGAAAACCAGTCACATCACGGAACACGGGACAGTAGGGGAGAAGGTGGAAAGTTAAGTTCCTCGGCGTACACATCACGGACGAACTTTAAAAAAATGGTCCAGCCACACAGACAGCTTGGTGAAGAAGGCGCAGCAACGCCTCTTCAACCTTAGGAGGCTGAAGAAATTTGGCATGTCACCCAAAACCCTGACAAACTTTTACAGATGCACAATCGAGAACATCCTGTCGGGCTGTATCACCGCCTGGTACGGCAACTGCTCCGCCCACAACCACAAGGCTCTCCAGAGGGTAGTGAGGTCTGCACAACGCATCACTGGTGGCAAAACTATCTGCCCTCCAAGACACCTACACCACCTGATGTCACAGGTGGTGGTAGTGTGATGGTTTGAGGATGCTTTGCTGACTCAGGACCTGGACGACTTGCCTTAATAGAAGGAACCATGAATTCTGCTCTGTTTCAGAGAACTCTACAGGAGAATGTCAAGCCATCTGTCTGCGAGCTGAAGCTGAAGGGCTGCTGGGTCATGAAGCAAGACAATGATTCAAAGCACACAATGGCTAAAAAGTAACAGATTAGAAGTTTTGGAATGGCCTAGTCAAAGTCCAGACCTAGTCCCAGTTGAGMTGTTGTAGCAGGACTTGAAATGAGCAGTTCATGTTTAAAAACCCACAAACCTCGCTGAGTTAAAGCAGTGCTGTCATTTCAGCTGAAGGAGACACAACCAGTTATTGAGTGTCTGGGGGGAATTACTTATTCACACAGGGGCATTGGGTGCTGCATAACTTTGTTCATGAAATAAAATAATCAAATGTTATTAGTTACATGTGCCGAATACAACAGGTATTCACCTTAGAGTGAAATGCTTACTTACGAGCCCCTAACCAACAGTGCAGTTAAAAAAAATACAGACAAGAAAAAAGGTAACTAAAGAGCAGCAGTAAAATAACAATAGCGAGACTATATACAGGGGGGGTACCGGTACAGAGTCAATGTGCGGGGGCACCGGTTAGTCGAGGTAATATGTACATGTAGGTGGAGTTATTAAAGTGACTACGCATAGATAATACACAGAGTAGCAGCAGTGTAAAAGGGGGGGGGGGGGAGTGGCAATGCAAATAGTTTGGGGTAGCCATTTGATTTGATGTTCAGGAGTCATATGGTTTGGGGGTAGAAGCTGTTTAGAAGCCTCTTGGACCTAAACCTGGCACTCCAGTACTGCTTGCCGTGCGTTAGCAGAGAGAAAATTCTATGACTAGGGTGGCTGGAGTCTTTGACAATTTTTAGGGCCTTCCTCTGACACCGCCTGGTATAGAGGTCCTGGATGGCAGGAAGCTTGGCCGCAGTAACGTACTGGGCCGTGCGCACTACCCTCTGTAGTGCCTTGCGGTCGGAGGCTGAGCAGTTGCCATGCCATGCCGTGCTGCAACCCGTCAGGATGCTCTCGATGGTGTAGCTGAAAATATTTTGAGGAGCTGAGGACCCATGCCAAATCTTTTCAGTATCCCGAGGGGGAATAGGTTTTTCGTGCCCTCTTCACTGCTGTCTTGGTGTGCTTGGACCATGTTAGTTTGTTGGTGATGTGGACACCAAGGAACTTGAAGCTCTCAACCTGCTCCACTGCACCCTCGTCGATGAGAATTGGGACGTGCTCGGTCCTTTTTTCCCTCTAGTCCACAATCATCTCCTTTGTCTTGATCACATTGAGGGAGAGGTTGTTGTCCTGGCACCACACGGCCAGGTCTCTGTCCTCCTTCCTATAGGCTGTCTTGTCGTTGTTGGTGATCAGGCCTACCACTGTTGTGTCGTCTGAAAACGTAATGATGGTGTTGGAGTCGTGCCTGGCCGTGCAGTCATGGGTGAACAGGGAGTACAGGAGGGGACTCGAGCACGCACCCCTGAGGGGCCACCGTGTTGAGGATCAGCGTGGCAGATGTGTTGTAACCTAACAGTACCACCTGGGAGCAGCCCGTCAGGAAGTCCAGTATCCAGTTGCAGAGGTGTTTCGTCCCAGGGTCCTTAGCTTATTGATGAGCTTTGAGGGCACTACGGTGATGAACGCTGAGCTGTAGTCAATGAATAGCATTCTCACATAGGTGTTCCTATTGTCCAGGAGAGAAAGGGCAGCGTGGAGTGCAATTGAGATTGCATCATCGATCGATCTGTTGGGGCGGTAAACAAATTGGAGTGGGTCTAAGGTTTCTGGGATAATGGTGTTGATGTGAGCCATGACCAGCCTTTCAAAGTCCTTTATGACTACAGAAGTGAGTGCTAYGGGTCAGTAGTCATTTAGGCAGGTTAACTTAGTGTTCTTGGGCACAGGGACTATGGTGGTCTGCTTAAAACATGTTGGTATTACAGACTCGGACAGGGAGAGGTTGAAAATGTCAGTGAAGACATTTGCCAGTTGGTCAGCGCATGCTCGCAGTACACGTCCTGGTAATCCGTCTGGCCCTGCGGCCTTGTGAATGTTGACCTGTTTAAAAGGTCTTACATCGGCTGCAGAGAGCATGATCACACAGTCTTCAGGAAACAGCTGTTTCTAGAATATAATTGTTTTATTTGTTCACTCAGGTTCCCTTTATCTAATATTAGATTTTGGGTGAAGATCTGATAACATTCAGTATCAAAAATATGCAAAATTAGAAAAAAATTGGAAGAGGGGGAAAATACTTTTTTCACGGCACAGTATATGATCATCAGTCACATGCCTGATGAAAGCACAAATCAGGCATATCAACACTTTAAAATTAAAACACGATTACTCATCAACAACACTAAAATAAAGTGCAATACGCGTGTGAAACCCATATGTAAACACGGCTCAGATATCGTCTAGGACCCATGCTAGAATGTTTTCTAACAAAGAGGAAAAATATGCGCATTAGTGTGACTCATAAAGACAGCTTGTCTGTAAGCACATTCTTCTCATCTTCCACTCCAGGGTAATGTGATGGGCTGTCACCGTTAAGATGCTCTCTGTAGCCCTGGAGGTCCAGCCATCTGTAGGAAGTGCAACACGGAGTGCATTGGGCCAATTCATGGACAACTCGGGCTTTAGCTTTGCTTATATTAGAGCTGGTACTACCCGTTTGCTGAAATGGATGCGAGAGGGCGACGTTCGTAACGTGGAGCGAGCACTTTCACGAGGTGCTTAAAAACAAGCCCTATTCTTTTCAACCATCGGGAAAGGGCGCATGTCCGCAGCTATAAACATACCTATCGCTCGTAATTTCTTTGGCTTAGTCAGAATCAGCTGTGAAGGGGCTGCTTGAATACTGATTTGGTAGGCATACTAGGGTGATGTCGGCGTAAATGTGTCAACGTGTTTAGTGTTGGCAGCTGCATAGGCTATTCTTGGGTGAGCAGTGGTGACATTCCCTGTCCATCGCTGTTGTAATCTACTGGGAAGCATAAAAATGTTCCCAAACTGGAGATTTAAACAATTATGGTTTATCGACCCCCACCACCACTCGCCATCGTACAGAACTAGTTCCCGGCTGCGCCTGACAAAAGCAACAGTTTGAAATTCGCCAAAACGAAGATTTGAAATTTTGATTACAACGTGTTCATAGGCTCTAGTTGTTTCAACAGAATAGCCTGAAATGGTTTTTCCAGCACAGATTTACTCTAGAAATATACAACGTAGCGTAGGCATAGCCTATAGGCCTAGCGTTTGTATTTTTTTGTATTCATACTGAACCTTTCGGTACGGGGACCTCGATTCGGTCCGCATTTTGAACCCGATTGAATATATATATATATATTATATAGGGGGTATATATATTCGGTCCCCGTACCGAAAGGTTCAGTATGAATACATGTACCGTTACAGCACTAAAATAAACAATTGGGCTAAAAAAAGGGACTGATTTGTAACTAATAAGCCAAAGTTTCTCCATCCCTATTTGTTTCTGTATGGGTCGTGGATGGGAAAACCTGTGTTCTCTGCCTGCCTGGGGAAATAACACATTTCACTGAATGTTGGACACAGAGACAGTTACTGATAATGAAATGTCAAATTTGAAAAATAGCTTTATTTTTTATTTTAGATATTTACAATAATGAAAGTTTAAAAAAAAAAGTTAATGAGTCATTCTGAATAGGAATGTATGAATGGGGAAGGAGGGGAGAGAATGATGAGAGCAAATGAAGGGATGAAGTCAGTAAATTGTCATAACCCGGCCATGGCAAAAGTCTCAAATGAATCCTGCGTGTCTTGACTGTCCACTGCCAAATATTGGCTGTTTAACTTCCCCATTTAGAAACCATCAGTCTACTACCCGTAAAGCACAGAGCTCTAACCCAACCCTCAGTCTCTACCGTAAAGCACAGACTCTAACCCACCTCAGTCTACTACCCGTAAAGCACAGAGCTCTAACCAACCCTCAGTCTACAACCCTTAAGCACAGAGACTTAAACCAACCCTCAGTTCTACACCCGTAAAGCACAGAGCTCTAACCCAACCCTCAGTCTACTACCCGTAAAGCACAGAGCTCTAACCAAACCCCACCTATCCTGAGCCTCAGCTAGCCGTGTCCTACCCTCTCAACCCTCCCTGAGCAGTGAAACCCACCCTGTCATAGCCGTTTGGGGGGGGGGGGCCACTTGCCAGAGAAGGCAGTAGTGGGGCGGTGTAGAGGTGCCTGCATTCCCAACGACCGAGCGTTACCTCTCTGGCCTTCTGGGCCTGTAGCTCCGTCTGCCTCTGTTTCTCCAGCTCCTCCAACAGCTGGCGTTCCATGATGCGCTTGGCCTCCTCCACACGCCGCAGCACCTCCCGCTCTATCTCGTCCCTACGTTTCTCCAGCTCCTCCTCCACCCGCTTGGCCACCAGTTCCTCCACACGACGCGCCGTCTCCTCCTCGATCAGCTTCTCCTCTATCTCCACCTGCCGGCTGCTCGGCAAGGGTGGCGAGAGAAAGAGGGGAGGGTTGCTGACATGGTAGCACAAGTGACATGATACAATCAATGCATATTCAGGTTACTGTTGAATCAATGCAACTTTAATAAAGTCAGATATTGCTACAGGAACAAATCAAATTTTATTGATCACATACACATATTTAGCAGATGATATTGTGGGTGTAGTGAAATGCTTGTGTTCCTAGCACCAAACTCTGGGAATTGTGCATTTGTAAGTTTATCAGGGTTATAAAGCTGCTATATGTATATAAAAAAATAAAAAATAAAATAAAAAAGGTGTTTCAGTGATTTGGAAATTGCAGCATGTCATTATGACATATGTACTTAACATACAACGTGTGGAAACAGATTTGACCCATTGACAACAGGAGATGAGGGGGGGGGACCTAAGTGACACAAGACAACCCCCCCCCCCCCCCCCTATTGGGGGGTGGAAGTGTGGTTGTCCTTAGTAGTTGAGTAATGTGGGGGGGGGGGGGGGTAAACGTAGGTGTGGGTCAGTTCAAACGGCATGCCCGGGGGGGAGGGGCAGGTCACGCACACGAACACAAGGCAGGCGTCCTGTTTACTGTTCAAATGCTTTTAAACTGTTTCAGCTGCCCTATCAACAGGACGTGACTATCGGGAGTCGTTGTCACATTGCTTCAGGCAGGACTTAAAAACACGACACTGTCCCGCTCTCTGATTTCATTTGGTTTGGTTACACACAACCACCAGGAAATCTAGAACCAGTATCCTTATCTGGTGTCCGTGTCTCTATTGGACATTGTGTGGCTGGTTAAGTGACCCTGTGGCTGGGCAGTAAAAGCCCACACAGCAGTCCAGGTGTAGTTCACGGTGTTGTAGGTATCGGGCGTCTATCAGCCTCTGGCCAAAAGGTGCCCAACAACAAGTTTTCCCCCCCCTTGTCTTTTTTCTCTGTCAGACCAATATCATCTAACTACAAACAATGGAGGGGGGTTATTATGCGATGTGCTCGCTGAAGCAGAAAGGTCATCAACATTTTTCTTCCCTCTTGAATTGCACTATAAAAATGGTGACGCCTCAGGTTTTTGCAATGTGCAACATGCATGGATAATGCAGTATGACATGTAAAGGAATGTGGTTCTGAAACAGATAAAAACAGAAGTAACTTTGCCTCTGGCTGTTCATTGTTACATTTCCCGACTGGACTGTGGCTTATCGTAAGACTTTCGCCCAGAATGCTAATTTGGACTGACATAAGTACATATTAAAAGTGTCTGCGGCCAGATGAACGTCATGTGGTTTGACTTCAGTAGTTGAAAACCAGAGGGGCATAGATACCTGACATGTTTCATTTCACAGGTGAGATACTGTGGTTTTGAATTCCCTCCCTTTTAAAACAGTTTACCAGTGACAAGGCCTATATCATGAATGTATATTTCGTTGACTACATTTGGCCATAATGTCTCACATAACTCACAGCTTGGAGGAGAGATGTTGTAGACAATCTTTTTGGGACACAGAGCGAGGCTACATAGCTAGGCTAGCAGGATAAACCACTGTAGGCCATAATCATGACACTAGGTCGTTGATTTGTGATGCATGACAAATGACCAACCAGATTGCCCGATACGCACAACTGCAGAACTATACATGTGCATAAATGAAAGGAATTTAAATCTATACATTCCATTAGGCTAAAGACAAATGAATTGCAGCCAAGTGACTTAGCTAGCTAGCCGGTTGTCTAATGGTACAGGCTTGTATAGCTGACTTGGGCCTCCTCAAGACACGTATTTAGTAGGCAGCTAGCTTGCTAGCGCTTATGCCTGTGTGTATGTCTGTTAGCATTCTAGCTAATTAACCCATGTAGCCATTAAGTAAGCGCCAATATATTTGGTATTAGCAAGCTAGCTACCTACCTATCAAACATGTCTTGCATTATGGCTAAAATATTGAGCTACAACTTACATCTTCCTCTGTCTTTCCATCTCGACTTTCTTCTCCTCCTCCTCTTTTCTCTGTTTTTCGTCCAAGGCGCTTCTCTTGCTCAGTGTCCTGCCGAATATGTCAATTCTCTCCGGCGGTGTGACCGCTCTCTCCCTTTCCCTACGGGTCGATGCTGTAGCTGACCGGGAACGAGAACGCGATTCTCTGCGCCGGTTCCTCTTCGCTTCACGGGACTTGGATCGCTTCTTGGTCCTCTCCTTGTCCCTTGAACGCGACCGGCTCCGTTTTTTGCTGTGCTTGCTGCTTTTGGAGTGTTTGGAACGGGACGAACTGCGACTCCTAGAGCGACCCATGATCACCTCAAGTCGAACGTACCCAGTTAGCTAATTCTATAGTCGGAAATATTCCAACAAACAGCACGGTGTTCCACCTACACACTCGTACACCTCACTACCTGCAATATATGCTCAAACTGAATTGTTAAAACACTCGTATGTCTCGAAAATATTCATTCAAACGTGGTTATTATTCTGCACTGATAACTTGCGGCGCTAAAGCAAGATGGCGACTAGCTCCTGTTTCCCACAATGCAATGCATTCGGTCTTTTCCGACTATCTCCGGCTCATGCATGCCTCTCCTGTGCTGAGTTTATGAACTCACCTGTGCGATATGTAGCATGATGGACATTAATAAATGGTTAGTTAAAAAATCAATACGTTCTCACAAAATAATCCATCAAATTACACTCGTTTGATAACCTCAAGGAGGCAGTATACTCTGTTTAACTGTTGGCGATAGTAGCTGCACTCCAGTGGGTGGAGGACGCTAAACATGGCAGAATTCAAATCAAACGTTATTTGTCACATGCGCCGAATACAACAGGTGAAGGTAGACCTTACAGTGAAATGCTTACTTACAAGCCCTTAAAACCTCTTAAGGACCTTTTTTTTCAAATTTTCGCCAAAAATGACATACCCAAATCTACTGCCTGTAGCTCAGGACCTGACGCAAGGACATGCATATTCTTAATAGCATTTGAAAGGAAACACTTTGACGTTTGTGGAAATGTGGGAGATGTAAGGAGAATATTACACATTAGATTTGGTAAAAGATAATACAAAGAAAAATACATTTTTATTTTGTACCATAATCTCTGAAATGCAAGAGGCCATTTTTGAAATACAAGAGGCCATAATTATTCCACCTCAGGCACAATTTAGATTTTGGCCACTAAAAGGCAGCAGTGTATGTGCAAAGTTTTAGACTGATCCAATGAACCATTGCATATCTGTTCAAAATGTTGTATCAATACTGCCCATATGATTTTAGGCCAAAATGGATACTTAATATATACATTTTCAAGTACATAACTGTGCACTCTCCTCAAACAATAGCATGGTATTCCTTCACTCTAATAGCTACTGTAAATTGGACAGTGCAGTTAGATTAACAAGAATTTAAGCTTTCTGCACATATCAGATATGTCTATGCCCTGGAATGTTCACACACCGATCCATTTGCTGGGCTGAAGAGACAGATTCAGAAGCGAATTAACATTGATTAAAACAATGAAAATACACAGACAGTCCCCAAATGGACCTTTATTGTAATACATTATGAATTGTGTTCAGTAAAAAGCACTAAATAAATGTCAAGTAGTTGCCTATTGCCTACCTATGTGTTATAAAAGCCAATCTAACGACATGTTAGGCTATATTTTCAAGTAGCTCAATGTCTAAATGTTCCCCTAAATCTCCTTTAATTAATTAGCCTACTGTAGTAGGTATTAAATATATTTCATACAATATTCAACCAAAATATTAGGCTTATAACTGTCACATGATTTATGTCAGTGTATCTTTCTCTGTTTGCTTCCTACCTCGACAGCACCACAGCAGCTTGATCTGTAATTTCTCACAGACACAGACAGAAGCACTCGAACCAGCATAACCAGAACTTTTCAGCAAATATGTTGTTTAATTCCCACTCATTTAGAGTGTCGGCCTCAAGAGGTGTTTTTTTGACCTCTCTAATTGTTTTTTGGTACCACCTTTTCATTTTTCTGTTTTGACTGAGTGACTGAAAAGAGAGTCAGAGCGGCCATCACTGTCTTTGATGATGCTTAATATAGATTATTATGACAACAGAAAAGTCATTCAAAAAACAGGGCCATGTGCCGCCGGCTGTGTCCATACATTTTTATATATATATTTCAAGTTTTTGGTTTGTTTGTTTGTTTTTGTTGTCAATTTCGACCACCCCATTTAAGATGGTCCGGCCCTTCTGGCATTTGCCAGAATTGAGAAACGGTCAATCCACCCATGATTCTCTGTAATAACATAAATGCTTCCAATAGTAGGTCACTCCTATTAGGTTTGTCGGATGATAAACGTTTCAACACAGACAAGGGAATCATATAGCATACTACAGTAAATCCTCAAAAGGTTTTACAGCTGCACCATCGAGAGCATCCTGACGGGTTGCATCACTACCTGGTATGGCAACTGCTCGGCCTCCGACCGGGTAAATACAAGTGAATATATTGATAAAAGTCACCTTGTCCTAGAGATATTTACACGGTTATCAAAACGTCACGCCAGTGTAAACCTCAACAAAACACAGCCCTTATTTAAAGTTTTTCTAAAATCCCCTATGGGAAAAATGAATGGTGGAAAAACAATTGGAACCATTTCCCTGTTTGACCTCTAGGTTTTATGGGTGGTATGACTCGTACTTTGGTACCCTATTTCACTTCTTGGCAGAAAGATTAGCATTAGCATGTGGCACTGTCAAATGAAGCACGTGCTGGAAATCTATACTCATCCACATAAAATAGTCCCGGTATCGTTCTTTGACAAACACAGAAAGTTGTATATTGAATTCAATAGAGGAAAACAGGGAGAGCGAGAGAGACAGCCAGTTCCATATTGTAGCCATTGGCTGTATTATACTGTATTATACAGCCAAAACATTAACTGGCAGTCTCTCTTTCTCTCTCCTTCTCTCTCGCTGTTTAATTCTATTGAATTATATGTAGCCTAATTTTTTAAAAACCTAGCAAAGTTGGCAGGGAGGAACACTTGACAAGCACTAATTTGAAATATGTAGTTAGGCTGTTATAAGATATTAAATAAGCCAATGGTCACCTATAAGGAGTTTATTCAGTGATTGTCAAATTTTTCTAAGGGTCCGTAATAAAACATTTATATGATATTCTAAATTGTGTTCACCATTTATTAATCATTATGGCACATTAATAAACCATTTACTAATAATTGGTAAAGACTTTTTCCAGTATCTAATCTTAAAGTGAGTGCTATTTATACTTTATAAATACTTTATAAATGTTTAATTTTGTAATTTCTCACAAAAAGGTGGGCATGCCATTAGTGGACATTCCTGCAGTAGCTGGTAGTAGATCAAACACACAACACAGGATGTTTAAGGAACTATACACTACCGGTCAAAAGTTTTAGAACACCTCATTAGTTTTTACTATTTTCTACATTGTAGAATAGTAGTGAAGACATCAACACTATGAAATAACACATATGGAATCATGTAGTAACCAAAAAAGTGTTGAACAAATCAAAATAAATCAAAATATTTTAGATTCTTCAAAGTAGCCACCCTTTGCCATGATGACAGCTTTGTACACTCTTGGCATTCTCTCAACCAGCTTCACCTGGAATGCTTTTCCAACAGTCTTGAAGGAGTACCCACATATTCTGAGCACTTGTTGGCTGCTTTTCCTTCACTCTGCAGTCCGACTCATCCCAAACAATCTCCATTTGGTTGAGGTCGGAGGATTGTGGAGGCCAGGTCATCTGATGCTGCACTCCATCACTCTCCTTCTTGGTAAAATAGCCCTTACACAGCCTGAAGGTGTGTTGGGTGATTGTTCTGTTGAAAAACAAATGATAGTCCCACTAAGCCCAAACCAGATGGGATGGCGTATCGCTGCAGATTGCTGTGGTAGCCATGCTGGTTAAGTGTGACTTGAATTCTAAATTAATCACAGACAGTCTCACCAGCAAAGCACCCCCACACCATAACTCCATGCTTTACGGTGGGAAATACACATGCAGAGATCATCCGTTCACCCACACCGGTTCACCCACATCACAAAGACACGGCGGTTGGWACCAAAGATCTCCAATTTGGACTCCAGACCAAAGGACACACTTCCACCGGTCTAATGTCCATTGCTCGTGTTTCTTGGCCCAAGCAAGTCTCTTCTTCTTATTGGTGTCCTTTAGTAGTGGTTTCTTTGCAGCAATTCGACATTGAAGGCCGGATTCACGCAGTCTCCTCTGATCAGTTGATGTTGAGATGTGTCTGTTACTTAAAGTCCGTGAAGCATTTATTTGGGCTGCAATTTCTGAGGCTGGTAACTCTAATGAACTTATCCTCTGCAGCAGATGTAACTCTGGGTCTTCCTTTTCTGTGGCGGTCCTCATGAGAGCCAGTTTCATCATAACGCTTGATGGTTTTTGCGACTACACTTGAAGAAACTTTCAAAGTTATTGAAATGTTCCATATTGACAGACCTTCATGTCTTAAAGTAATGATGCACTGTCATTTCTCTTTGCTTATTTGAGCTGTTCTTGCCATAATATGGACATGGCATTTTACCAAATATGGCTATCTTCTCTATACCCCCCTACATTGTCACAACACAACTGATTGGCTTAAACGCATTAAGAAGGAAATAAATTCCTTAAATTAACATTTAGGAAGGCACACCTGTTAATTGAAATGTGTTCCAGGAGACTACTTCATGATGCTGATTGAGAGAATGCCAAGAGTGTTCAAAGTTGTCATCAAGATAAATGGTGGCTATTTTGATTTCTTTAACACTTTTTTGGTTACTACATGATTCCATATGTGTTATTTCATAGTTTTMATGTCTTCACTATTATTCTACAATRTAGAAAATAGTAAAAATATAGAAAAACCCTTGAATGAGTAGGTGCTCTAAAACTTTTTACCGGTAGTGTATATACAGTTGAAGTCGGAAGTTTACATACACTTAGGTTGGAGTCATTAAAACTAGTTTTTCAACCACTCCACTCTTGTTAACAAGCTATAGTTTTGGCAAGTCGGTTAGGACATCTACTTTGTGCAATTGTTTACAGACAGATTATTTCACTTATAATTCACTGTATCACAATTCCAGTGGGTCAGAACTTTACATATACTAAGTTGACTGTGCTTTTAAACAGATTGGAAAATTCCAGAAAATTATGTCATCTCTTTAGAAGCTTCTGATAGGCTAATTGACATAATTTGACTCAATTGTACCTGTGGATGTATTTCAAGGCCTACCTTCAAACTCAGTGCCTCTTTGCTTGACATCATGGGAAAATCTAAAGAAATCAACCAAGACCTCAGAAAAAAAATTATGGACCTCCACAAGTCTGCTTCATCCTTGGGAGCTATTTCCAAACGCCTGAAGGTACCACGTTTATCTGTACAAACAATAGTACGCAAGTATAAACACCATGGGACCATGCAGCCGCCATACCGCTCAGGAAGGAGATGCGTTCTGTCTCCTAGAGATGAACGTATTTTGGTGCGAAATATAATGACGATCATTATATTTGGAGGAAAAAGGGGAGGCTTGCAAGCCGAAGAACACCATCCCAACTGTGAATTACAGGGGTGGCAGCATCATGTTGTGGGGGTGCTTTGCTGCAGGAAGGACTGATGCACTTCACAAAATAGATGGCATCATGAGTAAGAAAATTAGTGGATATATTGAGAAACATCTCAAGACATCAGTCAGGAAGTTAAAGCTTGGTCGCAAATGGGTCTTCCAAATGGACAATGACCCCAAGCATACTTCCAAAGTTGTGGCAAAATGGCTTAAGGTCAACAAAGTCAAGGTATTGGAGTGGCCATCACAAAGCTCTGACCTCAATCCTATAGAAAATTGTGGGCATAACTGAAAAAGCATGTGCGAGCAAGGAGGCCTACAAACCTGACTCAGTTACACCAGCTCTGTCAGGAGGAATGGGTCAAAAATCACCCAACTTATTGTGGGAAGCTTGGGAAGTACCCGAAATGTTTGACCCAAGTTAAACAATTTAAAGGCAATGCTACCAAATACTAATTAAGTGTATGTAAACTTCTGACCCACTGGGAATTGATGAAAGAAATAAAAGCTGAAATCAATCATTCTCTCTACTATTATTCTGACATTTCACATTCTGCAAAGAAAGTGGTGATCCTAACTGACTAAGACAGGGAAATTTTAGTTGTATTAAATGTCAGGAATTGTGAAAAACGGAGTTTAAATGTATTTTGCTAAGGTGTATGTAAACTTCCGACTTCACTGTTCTATATATTGGAAAGTATTCAGACCACTTGACTTTTTCCACATTTTGTGATGTTACAGTCTTATCCTTATTCTAAAACAGCCTTATTTTAAAACTGTTTTTTTCCATCCCCAATCTACACACACAATATTCTATAATTACCAAGCAAAAACCTTTTATTTTTTTTAAATATATTTTACATTTTATCAAAGTTATTACAAATAAAAAATCTTAAATATCACATTTACATACGATTTCAGACCTTTTCCTCAGTATTTGTTGAAGCACCTTGTGTAGCCATTACAGCCTTGAGTCTTCTTGATATGACGCTACAAGTTTGGCACACCTGTATTTGTGGAGTTTCTCCCATTCTTCTCTGCAGATCCTCTCAAGCTCTGTCAGTTGGATGGGAGTGTTGCTGCACAGCTGTTTTCAGGTCTCTCCAGAGATTTCGATCAGGCAACTTCGGGCTCTGGCGTGGCCACTAAGGACATTCAGAGACTTTTCCAGGAAGCCACTCTCGTTGTCTTGGCTGTGTGCTTAGGGTCATTGTCCTGTGGAATTTGAACCTTTGCCCAGTCTGTGTCCTTGAGTGCTGTGGAGCAGGTTTTCATCAAGGATCTCTCTGTATTGTTGCTCTATCTTCAGCTGAAAAACATCCCCACAGCATGATGCTGCGAAATGATTCACCCCCCTTGGCATTTTTCCTATTTTGTTGCCTTACAACCTGAATTTAAAATAGATATTTTGGGGTTGAAGATTTGAAGATTTGAAGACCACTTTGAAGATGCAAAATATTTTTTAGTGGGAAACAAACAAGAAATAAGACAAAAAACAGAACTTGAGCGTGCATAACTATTCACCCCCCAAAGTCAATACTTTGTTAGAGCCACCTTTTGCAGCAATTACAGCTGCAAGTCTCTGGGTTATGTCTCTATCACCTTGGCACATCTAGCCACTGGGATTTTTGCCCATTCTTCAAGGCAAAACTKCTCCAGCTCCTTCAAGTTGGATGGGTTCCGCTGGTGTACCGCAATCTTTAAGTCATACCACAGATTCTCAATTGGACTGAGGTCTGGGCTTTGACGAGGCCATTCCAAGACATTGAAATGTTTCCCCATAAACCACTCGAGTGTTGCTTTAGCAGTATGTTTAGGGTCATTATCCTGCTGGAAGGTGAACCTTTGCCCCAGTCTGTGGTCCTGAGTGCTCAGTCCCAGTCTCAAATCTCTGGAAGACTGAAACAGGTTTCACTCAAGAATTTCCCTGTATTTAGCGCCATCCATCATTCCTTCAATTCTGACCAGTTTCCCAGTCCCTGCCGATGAAAARCTGTGTTCTCGGGGTGATGGGAGGTGTTGGGTTTRCGCCTGACATAGAGTTTTCATTAATGGCCAAAAAGCTMAATTTTAGTCTCATCTGACCAGAGTACCTTCTTCCATATGTTTGGAGAATCTCCCACATGCCCTTTGGAGAACAGCAAACGTGTTTGCTTATTTTCTTCTTCAAGCAATGGCTTTTTTCTGGCCACTCTTCCGTAAAGCCCAGCTCTGTGGAGTGTACGGCTTAAAGTGGTCCTATGGACAGATACTCCAATCTCCGCTGTGGAGCTTTGCAGCTCCTTCAGGGTTATCTTTGGTCTCTTTGTTGCCTCGCTGATTAATGCCCTCCTTGCCTGGTCCGTGAGTTTTGGTGGGCGGCCCTCTCTTGTCAGGTTTGTTGTGGTGCCATATTCTTTCCATTTTTTAATAATGGATTTAATGGTGCTCCATGGGATGTTCAAAGTTTCTGATATTTTTTTTATAGCCCAACCCTGGTCTGTACTTCTCCACAACTTTGTCCCTGACCTGTTTGGAGAGCTCCTTGGTCTTCATAGTGTCCCTTGCTTAGTGGTGTTGCAGACTCTGGGGCCTTTCAGAACAGGTTTATATATACTGAGATCATGTGACAGATCATGTGACACTTACATTGCACACAGGTGGAATGTAATTATGTGACTTCTGAAGGTAATTGGTTGCACCAGATCTTATTTAGGGGCTTCATAGCTAAGGTGGGTGAATACATATGCATGCACAACTTTCGTTTTATTTTATTTTAGAATTTTTTKAAACTAGTACTTTTTTTCATTTCACTTCACCACTTTTGACTATTTTGTGTTTGTCCATTACCTGAAATCCAAATAAAAATCAATTTAAATTACAGGTTGTAATGTAACAAAATGGGAAAAACGCCAAGGGGGATGAATACTTTTGCAAGGCACTGTAGTGGTTAGGATTCGGTGCTCTCACCAGTTCGATTCCCTGTCAGGGACCTACTCTTTGGAGCTCCCGAGTGGCGCAGTGGTCTAAGGCACTGCGTCTCAGTGCTAGAGGCCTCACTACAGACCCTNTCCCTGTCAGGGACCTACTCTTTGGAGCTCCCGAGTGGCGCAGTGGTCTAAGGCACTGCGTCTCAGTGCTAGAGGCCTCACTACAGACCCTTGTTTGTTTCCAGGCTGTATCCCAACCGGCCGTGATTTGGAGTCCCATAGGGAGGCGCACAATTGGCCCAGCATTGTTCGGGTTTAGCCGGGGTAGGCCGACATTATAAATAAGAATTTGTTTTTAACTGACTTGCCTAGTTAAATAAAGATAAAATAAAATAAATAAAAATGCTTCCACCACAATGCTTCACCGTAGGGATGGTTACAGGTTTCTTCCAGACATGACGTTTGGCATTCAGGCCCATGAGTTCAAACTTGGTTTCATCAGACCAGAGAATCTTGTTTCTCATAGTCTGAGAGTCTTTAGGAGCCTTTTGGCAAACTCCCAGAGTGCTCTCATGTGCCTTTTACTGAGGAGTGGCTTCCATCTGGCCACTCTACCATGAAGGCCTGATTGGTGGAGTGCTGCAGAGGTGGTTGTTCTTCTGGAAGGTTCTCCCATAACCACAGAGGAACTTTGGAGCTCTGTCAGAGTGACCATCGGGTTCTTAGTCACCTCCCTGACCAAGGCTCTTCTCCCCCGATTGCTTAGTTTGGCCGGGTGGCCAGCTCTAGGAAGAGTCTTGGTGGCTCCAAACTTCTTCCATTTAAGAATGATGGTGGCCTCTGTGTTCTTGGGGATCTTCAATGCTTCAGAAATGTTTTGGTGTCCTTCTCCAGATCTGTGCCTCGACACAATCCTGTCTCTGAGCTTTATGGACAATTCCCACGACCTCATGGCTTGGTTTTTGCTCTGACATGCACTGTCATCTGTGGGACCTTATATAGACAGGTGTGTGCCTTTCCAAATCATGTCCAATCAATTGAATTTACCACAGGTRGACTCCAATCAAGTTGTAGAAACATTTCAAGGATGATCAATGGAAACAGGATGTACATGATCTCAATTTCAAGTCTCATAGCAAAGGGTCTGAATACTTCTGTAAATAAGGTATTATTTATTTATACATTTGCAAAAATAAAATTGTCATAATGGCGTATCGTGTGTAGATTGAGGAGGAAAAATATTGATTTAATCCATTTACGAATAAAGCTGTAAAGTAACAAAATGTGGAAAAAGTTAAAGGGTCTGAAAACTTTCCTAACGCACTGTAAATGTTTGAAGAACTAGCTTGCTAACATTTACAAAGTAGGAGTAATGATTCATAAAAGGTGAGCAAACAGTTTGTACATGTCTGATAAATGCCTTGTAAGTTGTTTATTATGGACCCTTAAAATAAAGCGTTACCGTATGATGTTACTGGGCCCAGCACAGAGGGTGTGGTCCCCTGTGCTTCCGGTCCCAGTGATGCTAGTCTCAGCAGCACAGACAGTGTGGTCCCCTGGTCTTCTGGTCCCAGTGCTGTGGGAAAGGATGCTAGGTTTAGCACAGACAGCTCAGAGGTGAGTGCAGTAGAGTTAGGAAGGGATTGTCTACACACTTCAGTACGGTAGGTGGCGGCATGCATTTCCAACGTTTATTTGCGGACCGCCATAATGTTATTGTAGAAGAAGAACCTCAAGGCGCTAAATTGACAGGAGTTCAGGCAGACCATAGAGATAGATAGAGGACTCCTCTTTATAGCTGTGCCATAGTAACACCTGTGACCACATGGGCAGCTCCATTGAGGCCACAACCCATAGGATTCCACACCCAGTTGACTACTTTGACTACTCTAAAATGGCACTCTATAGCGCTGCCCATGCTAAAATAGCCKTTTGGCCCACGAGAGGCCTCTATCATTCTCTATGAGGGCTAACCAACGAGTCATCCCACTGAATTTGCCATTGCCCACTTGACCTAACTTTTCCCCCCAAATCAAATGCGATTTTTTTCATGTGATCGGTAACCAGACAACACAGAGGAGTTAAACAGGAAGGATGTCGCTGCATTTGTCCAAATCCTCGAGATAACAAGCCTACCATCAGTGATATGATGTAGCAGAGCTAGTTAGCCCATCAACATTTCTACATTATGCATCTAGGCACAAACATTTTGGTAGGTCTATACTTTTCTGATTCCTCTCTGATTGGCCTTCACACTCATTGTTTTATTTATTCACCACTAACATCGAGTGGCTGCTGCCAACATACTGACTCAACTCCAGCTCACTTTAATAATGGAAATTGATCAAAAATGTATCACTAGCCACTTTAAACAATGCACTTTTATGTTTACATACCCTACATTACTCATCTCATATGTATATGTATATACTGTACTCTATATCATCTACTGCATCTTGCCATCTTTATGTAATATATGTATCACTAGCCACTTTAAACTATGCACTTTTATGTTTACATACCCTACATCACTCATCTCATATGTATATTGGATTATGGTCATATTTACAGTTTGCCTGGTTTGATATGTACAGTAACAGTATCGAGTTTTGGAAATACTGAGCCTCCCTGTTTAGATGTCAGTCAGTATGAGTTTGAAGGACTGAGCCTCCCTGGTTTAGATGTACAGTACATATGAGTTTGAACAGACTGAGCCTTCTTGTTAGATGTACAGTACAGTAATGAGTTTTGAAGGAACTCGAAGCCTCCTGTTTGAGATGTACAAGTACCACGTTATGAAGTTTGAAGGACTAGAGCCTCCTGTTTAGATTGTAAGAACAAGTAATGAGTTTGAAGGACTGAGCCTCCTGGTTTAGACTGTAGCAGTACAGTATGCGTTTGAAGGACTGAGCCTCCTGGTTTAGATGTACAGTAGAGTATGAGTTTGAACAGACTGAGCCCCTGTTTAGATGTACAGTACAGTATGAGTTTTTCGAAGGTATTTGCCTCCTTGTTTAGATGTACAGTAACAGTATGAGTTTGAAAGACTGAGCCGTGCCTGTTTTAGATGTACAGCTAGTATGCAGTTTGAGGATGAGCCTCCTGGTTTTAGATGTACAGTACACGTATGAGTTTGAAGACTGAGAGAGAGCTCCTTGTTTGAGTGTACCAGTACGTATGAGTTTGAAGGACTGAGCTGCTCATATATAAAGGGATGTACAGCCCTACACGTCTGAGTTTGTTTGAAGGACTGAGCTCCTGGTTTAGATGTACAGTACAGCATGGTGATGAGTTGAAGCGACTGAGCCTCCTGGTTTAGATGCTACAGTACATATGAGTTTGAAGGACTGGAGCCTCCTTGTTGTTATGTACGCAGTAACAGAGTAAAACTCGTAGTCTCTCATGGAAGGACGAGCCTCTGGTTAGAATGTCCTCAGTACAGTATGAGTCTTGAAAAGGACCTGAGCCCTCCTGTGTTTTTACCGATGTACAGTACAGTATCGGTTTGAAGCGACTGGCCATCCTGAGTTTAGCTGTACCAGTACATTGGACTATGAGTACTGAAAGACTGAGCCTGCTGGTTAGATGTACAGTACAGGTATGAGTTTTGAAGGACTGAGCCTCCTTGTTTAGATATGTGTTACAGTCATATGGTTTGAAGACTGAGCCTCCCTGTTTAGATGTACAGTACAGGTTGCAGTTTGAAGGACTGGAGCCCTCCTTGTTTAGATGTACAGTCAGTAATGAGGTTTGAAAGACTGAGCCTCCTGGCTTTTAGATGTACCAGTAAGTATGAGTAGTTGAAGGACTGAAGCCTCCTGGTTAGATGTACAGGACACGTATGAAGTTTGAAGACTGAGCACTCCTTGTTTAAGATGTACAGTACAGTATGAGGCTTTGAAGGACTGAGCCTCCTGTTTAGATGTAACCAGTACAGTATGAGTTTGAAAGGACTGAGCCTCCTGGTTTAGATGCTACAGTACAAAGTTTGAAGGCACTGAGCCTCCTGGTTTTAAGATGTACAGTACAGTATGAGTTTGAGGACTGAGCGCCCGCAGTGGCAGCAGCTGTCTAAGGCACTGCATCGCAGTGGTCGAGCATCAAAGTACAAGGCTTGGGTTTGTTCCGAGGGCTGTGTCGCAGCTGGCCGCCCCCGCGTCACAGCCGGCGAAAGACCCACTGACCACGAGCTAGGTGCACAAATTGGCCCAGCGTCGGCTCGGGTTAGGGAGGGTGTTGCCCAGCGTCCGTCTGTGTTAGGGTCGGTTTGGCCCCAGCGTTGTCCGGGTTCTATGGGAGGTTCTGGCCCAGCGTCGTCCGGCGTTAGGGAAGCGGTTTGGCCAGCGTTGTCCGGTTCAGGGTGAGGGTGTTTGGCCCCAGCGTCGTCCGGCGTTAAGCGGAGGTTTGCGCCCAGGCGTCGTCTGTTTAAGAGGAGGGTTTGGCCCAGGGTTGTCCGGGTTTAGGGAGGGTTTGGGCCCAGCGTCGTCCGCGGGTTAGGGAAGCGTTGACCCAGCGTCGTCCGGCGTTTAGGAAGGGTTTGGCCCAGACGGTCGGTCCGGGTTAGGGAAGGGTTTGGCCGATGGTCCCTTGTCGCCATTCCGCTTCTAGCGACTCCTGTGGGCGGGCCGGAGCGCATGCACGCTGACCTTCGTTGCCACTGCTGTACGGTGTTCCTCCGACACATTGTGTGCGGCTGGCTTCCGCGGTTGAAGTGAGCAGTGTGTCAAGAAAGCAGTATCGCTTGGAGTGTTCATGTTTTGGACGGGACGCATGGCTCTTGAACCTTCGCGCCTCTCCCGGTCCGTACTTGGCAGTATGCAACGATTGGGACAAAGACCGTAACTACCAATTGGATGTCACGAAATTGGGGAAAAAAGCCGGTAAATATATAAAATTAAATAACAAAATAAATCAAATCAAATCAAATTGTATTCTGTCACGATACACATGTGTAGCAGATGTTAATGTCGAAATGTAAGCGAAATGCTGTTGCTTCTAGTTCCGGACAATGCAGTATAACCAACAAAGTAATCTAACCTAACAATTC
>NW_019944151.1:39770-45458 GCF_002910315.2 Salvelinus sp. IW2-2015
ACCCACACAAAACGGACCGATGTACAAATTAACCAAATCACTCACAACACCAAACATGGATCCGGAGGTTTAAAATAATAACTGAGACATCAACATGCACAATGCACTGACAATTGTGTCTGGACCCTTTATAAAAAGGAGATTGGTCCTGTTGTTGCTGAAGCGTTTCTTGTAAGCCCTCAGAAGCATCACCGAGACTCCAAGAGGACTATTCCTGAGGAAAGGGGAGAACGACGTGATCACACACTGAGAAAGAAACAGGGTAAAGATTTTTGATCTATCCAATCCATGACTAAGCTGTGACAGTCAGGTATCCGTCTGTCTATCTAATCTGTCGGCGAGATATTGCGACAACGTGACGATTATCCACTGGAAGTTAATAATCAGATAATTTTGCCCTTTTCCAATTCATGAGAATTTTTAAACAACACCAAAGCGCAACAGTTCATTTCCGGTCACGACTTCCGCCGAAGGTCGTTTCCTCTCCTTCGTCTGCGCGCCGGCGCTCAACCTGCCAGGGTCGAGGACGGATCACCGGCCTTCTAGTCGCACGCCGATGTCCACCTCGACCTCTTTCTATAGTGTTTCCATTATAATTGTTCGTGTCTTCCTGTCTTATCACACCTGCCTTCACTCAAACCAATTACTGGTTGCGGGTCCGAGTTACTGGTTAACCCTCGTCGTACATCCCCGCACCTGTTTTGTTTTGTGAGTGATTGTTATTTGACATCGGTTGCATCCGTTTTTGTGCGGGCTCGCTATGTTGCTTTGTATTTCTTGTAATTGTTGAGTTAAAGCCACATTAAATACTCATATTTCTGCTGTCCTGCGCCCTGACTCTCATCACACCACTACACCACAGGACCTTTACACTCACTTCTTCATGTTCTCCTACCACTACTCAACCAGCTGCTAGTCAACACGGACCACAAAACTTCTCCAAAAGTCTTTTCAACGTTAAAAACACTATTATTTCGTCAGGAAACATCCAACTTTTCATTGGAGTATACAACGCCAAGTTTCCTTATTCGAGTACATATTTACCGTAACACTTTATATTATTCATCCCAAGCGTCCTCTCCTTGCTGGCAAACCTGTAACGCAGCAAAAACAAGAGACATCTCTGGGATGTCGGTTTTGAATTACAGGAATCCGTCTTTCAAAAACACTCAAGTCGGGAACAAAAATGCGTGCAGGAGGGCTGCAGAGAGATTGAAAACAGAAAGAGAGAGAGAGAGGAGAGACAGAGACAGAGACAGAGACGGAAAAAAGATAGATATGACAGAGAGACGCAGTTAACTTTGTATTTGTTTTATTTCACCTCTTTTTGTCTCTGTATTACTTACTACCTCACTTGCTTTGCCAATCATCGTTAACACCATTGTTTCCACCATGCCCAATTATTAAAAGCCACTCCCTTGAATTTTGAATTGCAGAGAGCAGAGACAGAACCCAGAAAGTCATGAGACGAGAGGAGAGAGAGGAGAGACGGAGAGAGAGAGAGAGAGAGAGGAAGAGAGAGCGAGAGAAGAGGAGGAGCAGAGAGAGAGAGAGAGAGAGCGAGAGGGAGAGAAGAGAGAGAGAGAAGAGAGAGAGAGAGAGAGAGAGAGGAGAGAGAGAGGAGAGGAGAGAGTAGAAAGGAGAGAGAGAGAGAGAGAGAGAGAGAGAGAGCGAGAGAGAGAGCAGAGAGAGACGAGCCAGAGACGAGAAGAGAGAGAGACCGAGAGCGAGAGAGAGAGAGAGAGGAGGCGAGAGACCGAGAGGACGAAGTATCACGAGAGCTCTTGCTTCTGCCATTGCTACTCCTTAAAATATCCACAACTGTTCCTATTTGTTCCTGGATGACACCTGATATTTTGGTGTTATTGAAGTTCACCTCAGCGTGCTTCTGTGAAAGAGAAGTAAAGTTGATATTGTAGGACATTACAGCAGCGACTGCCAATTGACACACAAAGAAAGAGCAGAGGTGTCTTTATCTAGTACAGGAATGGAGAGATGTGGCCTCCATATCATTAGAAAACATAGTGGGGAAAGGCCATCAATGTGTTTTAGCGTCTACAAAACACCAATGGATGTTATGATCACAAACGTTGATTAAGAAAGACTGACACGAAGACTCAACGACATGATCCACGACATGACTCACGACATTGACTCACGCAGGATCTCTTTAAAATTAGAAATTGGTTTGATATTCTAAATAACCAGACAAACGACAAGTTAAATTCTCGCTTTTAGAGAACTTTCATTCCTTATCACTGACCTTCCAATCCTACTCATAGCGCTGAGTTATGAGTGTTTAAATTAGTAATGCCAGCCATTTTTTTGAAACTGCACTCAAAAGGATTTCAGGAAGTTATCACAATGGCCCTCCTTTGACAGAGTAGGATGGTTATCTCACGGTTGGTGTGATTGTGTCAATTGTCAGTCAATTTTCCCACATCTCATCTGCCCGTCGACCGGTCCAAGCCCCAATCTGTTCCCTGTCCCGTCCTTCGACAGAACGACCTTTCAGATAAAAAACACTGGAAATATAACATTCAGCACCCAGGAACGGAACAATATAGGACACTGAGTGTTCTAAAAACAAAAACAATTTTACAAAATATAAACCGTTATTGCGCTACATTGAGATCCAGTTAGCTATATTTTGATCATTCTATTGTTTGTAAAGCTATTAATCTAGGATAGTGCTGTCGGCATAACTACACTTTTTGCCCTGCTTCCACAGTTCACATAATGATTGATGTTTTTATTGGTGTTATCGCGTATGTTTAAGGCAGGCACTGGTATTAGATCCATAGTCTGGAGGTCCGCGTCACTTCTGGTCTTTTCTGTTCTACACCCACCTGAGTTTCCAGAGCGAAAGGTTGGTGGGGAGGAGCGCAGGCTAAATCAGGGGGTAAGGCGGAACTGTAGTGGACATGATTATGGTCATATTTACAGTTTGGCCTGGTTTAGAATGTACCAGTAACAGTATGAGTATGAAACTGAGCCTCCCTGTTAGATGTACAGATCAGTATGAGTTTGAAGGACTGAGCCTCCTGGTTTAGATGACAGTACATAGTACAACAGCTGTTAATGTCAGTATGTTTGAAGGACTGAAGCCTCCTGTTTGAGATTCAAGACACGTTAGAATTGAAGACTAGTCGTTTTAAGAACAGTAATGAGTTTGAAGGACTGAGCCTCCTGGTTTAGATGCTACAGCTACAGTATGGTTTGAAGGACTGAGCCTCCTGGTTTAATGTACAGTAGAGTATGAGTTTGGAGCAACTGAGCGCCCGCAGTGGCACAGGCTGTCTAGGCACTGCATCGCAGTGGTAGACAGGCATCAATACAAGGCTTGCGGTTTGTTCCAGGGGCTCGCTGTCGCAGCTGGCCGCGGCACCGGCGAGACCCATGAGGCTGTGCACAATTGCCCAGCGCTCGTCGCGGTTAGGGAGGGTTTGCCCAGCGTCACACCGTCTGTGTTAGGAAGGTTTGGCACCCCAGCGTTCGTCCGGGTTTAGGGGAGGTTCTGGGCCCAGCGTCGTCCGGGTTAGGGAAGGGTTATGGCCAGCGTTGTCCGGGTTCAGGGTAGGGTCTGGCCCAGCGTCGTCCCGGCGTTAAGCGCAGGTTTGCGCCCAGCGTCGTCTGTGTTACAAGGAGAGGGTTTGGCCCAGGGTTTGTCCGGGTTTATTAGGGAGGGTTTGGCCCCAGCGTCGCTCCGCGGCGTTAGGGAAGGCGCTTTGGACCCAGCGTCGTCCGGGTTAGGCAAGGTTTTTGCGCCCAGCGTCGGTCCGGGTAGGGAAGGGTTTGGCCGATGTCCTTGTCGCCATTCACGCTTTACCGAACTCCTTGTGGGCGGGCCGGAGCGCATGCACGCTGACTTCGGTTGCCACTGCTTACGGCTTGTTACCCTCACGACACCATTGTTGCGGCTGGCTTCCGCGGTTAAGTGAGCAGTGTGTCAAGAAAAGCAGTACGCTTGGAGTGGTTCATGTTTTGGACGGGACGCATGGCTCTTGCACCTTCGCCCTTCTCCCCGAGTCCGGTACTTGGGCATATGCAACGATTGGGACAAAAGACCGTAACTACCAATTGGATGTCACGAAATTGGGGAAAAAAGCCGGGTAAATAGTATAAAATTAAATAAAAAATAAATCAAATCAAATCAAATTGTATTTCTGTCACATAACACCTGGTGTAGGCAGATGTTAATGCGAATGTAGCGAAATGCTGGTAGCTTCTAGTTCCGGACAGATGCAGTAATAACCAACACAGTAATCTAACCTAACAATTTCCAAACACACTACTACCTATATACACCACAAGTGTTAAAGCGGATACAGAATATGCACATAAAGATATGAATGAGTGTATCTGGTACAGAACGGTATAGGCAAGATGCCAGTAGATGGCTATAGAGCTACAGTATATACATATGAGCTATGGTTAATGGTAGGTATGCAAACATGAAAGTGCATAGTTTAAAGTGCTCGCCTAGTGATACATGTATTACATAAAGATGCGCAAGATGCCGCAGTATATGATAGAGAGGCTACAGTATATACCAGTTCCACTGACAGTTCCCTTCCCCCCCTGATTTAGGCCTGCCTGCCTCCCCCACCAACCTCCTCTGGAAACCAGGTGGGTGTAGAACAGAAAACCAGAAGTGACCGGACCTCCAGGCTTGGATCTAAATACCAGTCCCCTGCCTTAAACAATACGCGATAACACCAATAAAACATCACATCATTATGTGAACTGGTGGAYAGGGCAAAATGTAGTTATGCCACAGCACTACTAGATTAATACTTTACAACAATATGAATGATCAAAATAGCTAACTGATCTCAATGTACCAATAACGGTTTATATTTGTAAATTGTTTTGTTTTTAGAACACTCAGTGTCTATATTTGTTCAYGTCTGAATGTTTATTTCCAGTGGTTTTTATCTGAGGTCGTTCTGTGAGGACGGACAGGGACAGATTGGGGCTTGGGCCGGTCGACGGGCAGAATGAATGGGGTGAAAATGACTTGACAATGACACAATCACACACGCTGTGAGATAACCATCCTACTCTGTCAAAAGGAGGCCATTGTGATAACTCCTGAATCCTTTTGAGTGCAGTTCTAAAAAAAGAGCTGCCATTACTATATTTAAACACTCATAACTCAGCGGCCTAGTGAGTCAATGGAAGGTCAGTGATAGGAATGAAAGTTCTCTAAAGAGAGATATTTAACTGTCAGTTTGTCTGTTATTTAGAATATCAAACCAACTTCTAATTTAAGAGAGTCATGTCGTTGAGTCATGTCGTTGAGTCATGTCGTTGAGTCATGTCGTTGAGTCATGTCTTTCTTATCAACGTTGTGATCATAACATCCATTGTGTTTTGTAGACCTAAACACATTGATGCCATTTCCCACTATGTTTCTAATGATATGGGAGGCACATCTCTCATTCCTGTACCAGATAAAGACACCTCTGCTCTTTCTTTGTGTGTCATTGCAGTCTGTCTGTAATTGTCCTACATATCATACTTTACTTTCTTCACAGAAGCACGCTGAAGGTGAACTTCAATAACACCAAAATACATGTCACCAGGAAAATAGGAACAGTTGTGATATTTTAAGGGTAGCAATGGCAAGCAACTGTCTTCATCTTCTGCTCGTTCTTCTCTCTGCAGAGTCGAAGTGTCGAGAGT
>NW_019944151.1:45843-51241 GCF_002910315.2 Salvelinus sp. IW2-2015
TGGCAGAGCAAAGCGTGTGATACGCGGCTCTCCCTACTCTCTCTGGCTCCTCTCGTTCGGGCTCTCTCTCTTCTCTCTCTCTCTCTCTCTCTCTCTCTCTCTCTCTCTCTCTCTCTCTCTCTCTCTCTCTCTCCGTTTCTCTCTCTCCTCTCCTCTCTCTCTCCTCTCTCTCTCTCTCTCTCTCTCTCTCTCTCTCTCTTCTCTCTCTCTCTCTCTCTCTCTCTCTCTCTCTCTCTCTCCTCTCTCTCGCTCTCTCTCCTCTCTCTCTCTCTCTCTCTCAATTCAAGGGGCTTTATTGGCATGGGAAACATGTGTTAACATTGCCAAAGCAAGTGAGGTAGATAATACACAAAAGTGAAATAAACAATACAAATTAACTCTCTCTCTGTCTATCTATCTTTCCGTCTCTGTCTCTGTCTCTGTCTCTCTCTCTCTCTCTCTTTCTGTTTCAATCTCTCTCACCCTCCTGCACCATTCCGACTTGAGTGTTTTTGAACGATTCCTTAATTCAACATCCCAGAGATGTCTCTTGTTTTTGCTCGTTACAGTTTGACAGCAAGGAGAGACGCTTTGATGAATAATATAAAGTGTTACGTAAATATGTACTGAATAAGGAAACATTGCTTGTATACTCCAATGGAAAAGTTGATTCCGAGAAATAATAGTGTTTAATTGAAAGACTTTTGGAAGTTTGTGGTCTGTTKACTAGAAGCTGGTTGAGTAGTGGTAGGAGAACATGAGAAGTGARTGTAAAGGTCCTGTGTGTAGSTGGTGTAGAGAGTCAGGCGCAGGACAGCAGATATGAGTAATTAATGTGCTTTACTCAAAATTACAAGAAATACAAAGCAACATAGCGAGCCCACAAAAACGGACCGATGTACAAATAACAATCACTCACAAACAAAACATGGGGATACCGAGGGTTAAATAATAAACAAGTAATTGGTTGAGTGAAGCCAGGTGTGATAAGACAAAGACAGAACAAATGGAAAATGAAAAGTGGATCGGCGGCGACTAGAAGGCCGGTGACGTCGACCGCCGAACGCCGCCCGAACAAGGAGAGGAAACGACTTYGGCGGAAGTCGTGACAGTGAACCTGTTCGCTTTGTGTTTTTAACGAATGGCAATTATCTGATTATTAACTTCCAGTGATAACGTCACCTTGTCCAATATCTCCCGACGATAGATAGAAAGACGGATACCACTCACAGCAGTCATGATAATCAAAAATCTACCCTTTCTTTCTCGTGTGTGATCAACGTCTCCCTTTCTCAGGTCCCCTTGATCTCGGTGATCTTCTGAGGGAAAGAAACGCTTCACAAACACAGGATCTCCTTTTTAAAAGGGCCAACACATTGTCACATTGTCATGTTGATGTCTCAGGGGCCCTGGCATAAAGAACCGTTGAGTGGAGAGGGACTTGAAAACAAGTTTTTCCTCTGTGAATAAGGGTTTTTCTTTCCCCTGGCCTGAGTGTGTGAGATGGTGAGGGGGAGGGAGAAGAGATAGGATAGCGGTTGGGGGTGAGGGGTGAAGGGTGAGGTAAGGGGGATAGCAGTATTGTTTAGGGGGTCAGGGGAGTGGTCAGTTCCAGTCAGTGAGCCCCTGAGTTGCCCCTGGGGTTGGGCTCTGTGAGACGTCATTTTCTCATCTCAGTGACAGAGAGCTGAGGGCCACACACCAGGGACCAGTGACTCCCCCTCCCCCTCCCGAATGTTCATTAGCGGTTGTTATTGAAAGGTAATGTGGAGGACGTAATGCAAGGGGAGGTAATGCGGAGGAGGTAATGCGGAGGAGGTAATGCATCCCTGCCTGCACCCTTGCTATCTCCCGCCTGCACCTGCTGCCCTTCACTATGCTCTATATCGCTGCACCCTGCTGCACCCTGCTATATCCCGCTGCACCCATGGCTGCACTATGCCTATATCACGCTTTGCACCCTGCTGCCCACTCTGCTATATCCCGCTGCACCCTGCCTGCACTATTGCGATACCCCGCTTCAACTTGTGCACCCTGCCTGCACCCCTGCTATTATCCCGCTTCACCCTGCTGCATTCCTCTGCTGACCTGCTATATCCCGCTGCACCATGCTGCACTAATTGCTAATTATCCCGCTTCACCCTGCTGCACTATGCTATATCCCGCCCCTGCACTCTTATCGTTACTGTCTCACGCTGCACCTTCTATTCGCGCCCTCTCACTATGCTCCCATGCACCCTGCTCAATATGATAGCCGCTGCACCCTGCTGCACTTGCTAATATTCGCTGCCCCTGCTTGCCACTATGCTATATCACGCTGCCCCTGCCGCCCACTATGGCTATATCCGCTGCTGCACCCTGCTGCACCTGCTATATCCCGCTGCACCCTGCTGCACTACTTATCCGCTGCACCCTTGCTGCACTATGCTATATCCCGCTGCACCCTGCTGCACTATGCTATATCCCGCTACTGCACCCTGCTGCACTGCTATCCCGCTTCAACCTGCTGCACCTTGCTGCACGCTATATCCGCTGCACCTGCTGCACTATGCTTATTCCCGCTTCACCCTGCCTGCACTGCATGCTATATCCCGCTGCACCTGCTGCCTATGCTATATCCGCTTTCACCCTGCCTGCATCTGCTGCACCCTGCTATATCCCGCTGCACCCTGCTGCACTATGCTATATCCCGCTGCACCCTGCTGCACTAGCTATATCCCGCTCACCTGCTGCACTATGCTATATCTCGCAGCACCCTGCTGCACTGCTATCTGCTATGCTATATCTCCGCTGCAGCCTGCTTGCACCTGCCCTATATCCCGCTGCACCCTGCTGCACTGCTATATCCCGCTGCACCCTGCTGCACTATGCTATATCCCGCTGCCACCCTGCTGCACTATGCTATATCCCGCTGCACCCTGCTGCACTATGCTATATCCCGCTGCACCCTGCTGCACTATGCTATATCGCTTGCACACCTGCTGCACTATGCTATATATCCGCTCCACCCTCTGCACTATGCTATATCCGCTGCACCCTGCATGCACTATGCATATCCGCTGCACCCTGCTGCACTATGCTATATCCCGCTGACCCTGCTATATCCCGCTGCACCTGCTGCACTCTGCTATATCCCGCTGCACCCTGCTGCACTTCTGTATATCCCGCTGTACCCTGCTGCACCCCGTCTGCCCCTCCATATTGTCACCCTGGGAGAGGCACAGCCTTACCAGACAGGGACGCTGAAACCCAGGAGTGTAGAGGGGTGAAGTTGCCGCCCCAGCTTCACATCCCTTGTCAACCCGATACAGACTTGGTATAAGCAACGCCATGACACACACACCCATCAATAAATAAATCAATCAATCAATCCAATGTATTTATAAAAGCTTCTTCACATCAGCTGATGTCACAAAGTTGCTGTACAGAAACCCAGCCTAAAACCCCAAACAGCAAGGTGTAGAAGCACGGCTGTTCTCGCTTGACACCTCTCGATTCCTTCTCCTGAAACTGAATGTTTTTATTTTTGGGGGGAGAGGAAGAGGGTGGTTATAGCAAGGACCAAGTGCCTCCTTGTCAACCTTGATCCAAGGTTACAGCTCTTTTTGCCTGAGGCCAATCATGAATAACTTTGCCATCAGCCCAAGTATCATATCTTGATTGTGACCGGCAACGTTTCGCTTCTGCTCCTTTAAACCTCCAAGCTGCTTGTTTCATGCTTTGTATTCAATAAAGCAGAGAGGGACTGTCCTTTCCTGCTCTGCAACGATTTCCTAAACTGTTGAGCGAGAAGGGTTCACTATAACTATAGGAGGAACTATTGTTGTAGTAAAACCCTTGGCTCTTCCTTTCACCAGGTACTCATTGCAGTCACTGTTTCAACTTTGACCCAGCCTTCAGGAAATGCCCATTGTTATACGGTGGCGAGCTGGCAGGTCTAAGAACTGTGTTGTGTGTGTGTGTGTGGTGTGTGTGTGTGGTGTGTGTGTGTGTGTGTGTGTGTGTGGTTGTGGGCGTAGCGGCAGAAGGGGGGGGATTTTGTACTGCATCGCATAAATGTCCTCTCTTCCTGTATGGTAGATTCTAAGAACACTTATTTCCATAAACAGGGCCTCATTTTCCACATTTTTAGTTGGTTTTAACTATTTTCAGTGAGACTTTGGTACTCAAGCTGGTTAGTAAAACGTGTACACACACAACTGGGGTTGGCAGTAACCGCATACTACTTTTTTTCTCCCTAAAGGCCGCTGTTTGGAGAGGGAGAAGAGAGAGAGAGAGAGAGGAGAGAGAGCGAGGAGAGAGAGAGAGAGGAGAGAGAGGAGAGAGAGAAGAGGAGGGAAGAGGAGAGAGAGAGAAGAGAGAGAGAGACGAGAGAGAGAACGTAGAATTAGAGGGAGGAGATCAGCATGTCGTTAGGGGAGAGAGAGAGAAGAGTCGAGAAAGGAGAGAGAGACGAGAGAGAGGAGAGAGAGAGAGAGAGGAGATGAGAGGAGAGAGAGAAAGAAGAGAGAAGAGAGAGAGTATAGAGAGAGAGAGAGAGAGGAGAGCGTGTGGGAAGGAGGAGAGAGACCAAAGGAAGAGATGAGGAGAGAGAGAGAGAGAATGACGAGGAAGCAAGCGAACAAACGAAAAACAACAAGAAGGAGCAGAAGTTAGACAAACAGACACGAAGATACAAGAGGTACGAGGAAAGAGAAAGATAAGAAGAGAAGAGAGAGAACAAAGGAGAGAGAGAGAGAGAGAGGCCAGAAGAAGATAGAGAGAGAGAGAGAGATGGAGAGAGAGAGAGAGAGAGAGAGAGAGAGAGAGAGACGAGAGATAGGTTACATCCCCTTTAGACCAAGGATCTGCCAAAGACTCATAGAGGAGAACGGGAAAGTCTTTTAAGTCCTGTTTTTTTTTCTAGGGCAGTAAAGTACTGGCACCAACACAGCACCCATGAATCCCCTTCACTCTGGTAGGGACTTACAGTTTGATCAAACACAGGAAGAAATACTCTTCACATCTGAAAGATTTCAATTTCAACTTTTGTCTAACTTTTGTTCTTTGGTTGTCTATGGCGACCTCGGGGATGTTCCACGGTTAGAAAAGAGGGATGGACATCGTCCTTCTCAAATTAAGTTGGAAAACAAGAGCCCAACCAGATCAGCTCTTCACATCCAATATACTTCAAACCTGACCCCTGACCTCTCCCCTCAGCCTAAGTGTCAATATTCCTCTTTCTCTTCTCTCTTTTCTCTTTCCTCATCCTTCTCTCTCCTTTTTTTCTCTCTCCTCTCTCTCTCTCTTCTCTCTCTCTCTCCATCGTCATCGTCTTACTCATCCTCCTTGTCATTCAGCTGCAATCTCTCTGTCTCTCTTCTCTCGTCCTCTATATTCCGCTCCCTCTACCGCAGATCTATCTCTCTACTCTTTCTCT
>NW_019944151.1:51530-57825 GCF_002910315.2 Salvelinus sp. IW2-2015
TGCAACTTATGCTCCTATGCCCTATAATTTAACCCGCTTGCCACCCCTGTACTGCACATCTATACGTCCCTGCACTGCTGCACCCTGGCTGCACTATGCTATATCTCGCTGCTGCACCCTGCTTTGCACTATGCTATATCCCGCTGCACCCCTGCTGCACCCTGCATATCCCGCCTTGCACCCGGCTGCACTATGCTATATCCCGCTGCACCCTGCTGCACTATGCTATATCCCGCTGCACCCTGCTGCACTATGCTGATTATTCGCCGCTTCAACCTGCTGCACCCTGCTGCACCCTGCTATTATCCCGCTTCACCCTGCGTGCATCCTGCTGCACCTGCTATATCCCGCTGCACCATGCTGCACTATGCTATATCCCGTTCACCCTGCTGCCACTATGCTATATCCCCGCTGCACCCTGCTGCACTATGGCTATATCCCGATCACCCTGCTGCACTATGCTATGATCTCGCAGCACCCCTGCTGCACCTTATGCTATATTCTCGCCTGCAGCCCTGCTGCACGTATTGCTATATACCCTGCACCCTGCTGCACCCTGCTGATCCCGCTGCACCCTGCCTGCACTATGCTATTATCCGCTGCACGCACCTCTGCACTATTGCTATTATCCCGCTGCACCCTGCTGCACACTATGCTATATCCCGCTGCACCGCTGCTGCACTATGCTAATCCCGCTGCACCCTGCTGCACTATTGCTATATCCCGCTGCACCCTGCTGCACTATGTCTATATCCCGCTCCACCCTCTGCACTATGCTATATCCGCCTGCACCCTGGCGCTGCACTATGCTAGTATCCCGCTGCACCCTGCTGCAACTTGCTATACTCCCGCCTGACCCTGCTTATATCCCGCTGCACCCTGCTGCACTCTGCTATATCCCGCTGCACCTGCTGCACTCTGTATATCCCGCTGTACCCTGCTGCACCCCGTCTGCCCCTCCATATTGTCACCCTGGGAGAGGCACAGCCTAACCAGACAGGGACGCTGAAACCCAGGAGTGTAGAGGGTGAAGTTGCCGCCCCAGCTTCACATCCCTGTCAACCCGATTCAGACTTGGTATAAGCAACGCCATGACACACACACCCATCAATAAATAAATCAATCAATCAATCCAATGTATTTATAAAAGCCTTCTTCACATCAGCTGATGTCACAAAGTGCTTACAGAAACCCAGCCTAAAACCCCAAACAGCAAGTGTTAGAAGCACGCCTGTTCTCGCTTGACAACCTCTCGATTCCTTCTCCTGAAAATGAATGTTTATTTTTGGGGGAGAGAGGAAGAGGGTGGTTATAGCAAGGACCAAGTGCCTCCTTGTCAACCTTATCCAAGGTTACAGCTCTTTTGCCCTGAGGCCAATCATGAAACTTGCATCAGCCAAGATTCATTTCTTGGATGTGACCGACAACGTTCGCTTCGCTCCTTTAAAACCTCCAAGCTGCTTGTATCATGCTTTGTATTCATAAAGCAGAGAGGGACTGTCCTTTCCTGCTCTGCAACGATTTCCTAAATGTTGAGGAGAAGGTCACTATAACTATAAGAGGAACTAGTGTTGTAGTAAAACCCTTGGCTCTTCCCTTTCACCAGTATCATTCAGTCACTGTTCACGTTTGGACCCAGCCTTCAGGAAATGCCCATTGTTATAGGTGCGAGCTGGCAGGTCTAAGAAACTGGTTGCTGTGTGTGTGGTGTGTGTGTGTGTGTTGTGTGTGTGTGTGTTGTGGGCGTAGCGGCAGAAGGGGGATTTGTACTCATCGCATAAATGTCCTCTCTTCCTGTATGTAATTCTAAGAAACTTACTTTCCATAAACAGCGGCCTCATTTTTCCACATTTTAGTTGCGATTTTAACTATTTTCAGTGAGACTTTGGTACTCAAGCGTTAGTTAAAACGTGTACACACAACCATCAACTGGGGTTGGCGAGAACCGCTATACTTTTTTCTCCAAAGCCGCGTTTGGAGAGGAGAGACGAGAGAAGAGAGATGAGAGAGGAGAGAGAGCAGGAGAGACAGAGCTGGAAAGTGAGGAGGAGTTGAGAGAGGAGGGAGACGAGGACAGAGAGCGGGAGAGAGAGACCGAAGAGATGGAGAATGACTTAAGGGCCAATGATGATGAAGAGCGCGAGATGAGAGAGGAGAGGAGACGAGCAAAAGAAAGGAGAGAGTCTGGGTAGAACTGAGAGAGGAGATGTGCAAATCCGAGAAGGAGACGAAGACGAGACATAAGAGAGATAGAGAGATGAGGGATAGGCGAGGAGCGAGAGAGAGGATGAAGCAGGAGAGTCGAGTGAAGCGGACGCCGTGGGATAATTAATAGGTCATGACGGCTCGGAGCTGACTTCCATAATCGGGGAGAAGGTGAATAGTTTCAGAGACTGAAGGAGCGGGCGACGATCGGGAACCGATCTCGAGAGGAGAGAGAGAGGCGAGACGAGAGTCGGAGGGCTGGAGTGAGAGAAACAGGAGACGAAGTGATGAACGAGACGAGCCGCAAGACGGGGGAGAATAGGCAGGGAGTGACAGAACGAGTACGAGAGAAGAGTGTGGAGAGGAGGGAGATAGATGCGACGAGATGGCCTATCCAGAGTGCCGATCTGCGGAAGTCTCCCGGGAGACAAAGAGCATGAGCAATCCCGGAAGAGTCGAGCGGATCGCAGAGGAGGAATGACATTGAGGACTAACGCGCTAGACGCGGATCACTATGCGGACGAGCGAGATCAGTGAGATCTGGACAGCATGGAGATGAGAGGAGCGGTGGAGAGGAGAGAATGTGACGAGAGAAGGGAGACGGGTGACGAGAGAGAAATTCGACGGGAGAGAGAGACGAACTCATGACGGAGACGGCTGATGAAGCAGAGTGGGGAACGGTAAGGAAGGAGTTGAGAAACAGGGACGTTGAGTGAGAGTCGGACGTGAGGAGGGAGAGGGAAAGGAGATGGAAGGATGAGGAAGAAGAGAGAGGCGAGGACGGAGAGAGAGATCGAGAGAGAGAGAGAGAGAGACAGAAAGACAGGCAAAGAGAGAGGCTAGGACGAGAGAGAGAGAGAGAAGAGAGAAGAGAGAGAGAGAGAGTAGAAGGACAAAGAGAGGAGGATGAGAGAGGAGGAGATAGAGGAGATGAGAGAGAGAGAGAGACGGAGAGAGAGAGAGAGAGAGAGAGAGAGAGAGAGAGAGAGAGAAGAGAGAAATAGGTACATCCCCTTAGACCAAAAGGATCTGCCAAAACACATAGAGGAAACGGGGAAAGTCTTTTAAGTCCTGTTTTTTTTTCTAAGCGAGTAAAGTACTGGCCACAACACAGCACCCATGAATCCCCTTCACTCTGTAGGACTTATAGTTGATCAAACACATGAAGAAATACTCTTCACATCTGAAAGATTTCAATTTCAACTTTGTCTAACTTTTGTTCTTTGGTTGTCTATGCGACCTCGGGGATGTTCACGGTTAGAAAAGAGGGATGGACATCGTCCTTGCTCAAAATTAAGTTGGAAAAACAAGAGCCCAACCAGATCAGCTTTCACATCCAATATACGTTCAAACCTGACCCCTGACCTCTCCCCTCAGCCTAAAGTGTCATACTCCCCTCTCTCTCTCCTCTCTCTCTCTCTCTCTCTCTCTCTCTCTCTCTCTCTCTCTCTCTCTCTCTCTCTTCTCTCTCTCTCTCTCTCTCTCTCTCTCTCTCTCTCTCTCTCTCTCTCTCTGTCTCTCTCTCTCTCGTCTCTCTCTCTCTCTCTCTTCTCTCTCTCTCGCTCTCTCTCTCCTCTGTCCTCTCTCTCTCTCTCTCTCCTCTCTCTCTCTCTCTCTCTCTCTCTCTCTCTCTTCTCTCTCTCTCTGTCCTTCCATCTTCTGGGAAAGCTCATCCGTGGTGTGCTGACCACAGCTCTGTCTCAATATATGGTTGGAGCAACCCTCGCCTCCCAGCTCCCATGACCCTCCCAAGTCCCTCTGAGCCTCGGTTCACTGTGTACACATAATACCGTCTCCTTGGCGCAAAGAGGGGAACGTTGTAACATGTGGACAGACACAAAGCCAAAAAACCCTTCAGTGACCAGCCACAGATACAGACCTAAGAGTTAAATATGAGACTTATGGAGACTTATGGTTACAGGACATGTTAAAACAGGGCCAGGGGTCTTGGATTAGTTGGAATGCAGAGGTGTTTTGATACATAGATAGCATTACCACCTCTGGGCATTACCTCCTCGGCATTAAACCTCCTCCGCATTGCCTCCTCGGCATTACCTCCTCCGCCATTACCTCCTCAGCATTACCTCCTCCGCATTCCACCTCTGCATTCACCTCCTCTCATTTACCTCATCCGCATTGACGCTCATCCGCATTACCTCCGCGCATTACCAACCGTCTGCATTACCTTCTCCGCATTACCCTCCTCTCCGCATTACCTCTCCGCCATTACCCATCTGCCATTACCTCCGCGGCATTACCTCCGTGGCATTACCACCTCTGCATTACCTCCTCCGCATTACCTATCCGCATTACCTCGCAGGCATTACCTCCCGGCATTACCACCTCTGCATGACCTCCTCCGCATTACCTCATCCGCATTACCTCCGCGGCATTACCAACCCGCCTCATCCTCTGCCCATTACTCCTCCGCCATTACCTCATCCGCATTAACCTCCTCCGCATTACCTCATCCGCATTAACCTCCGCGTGCATTACCACCTCGGCAATGACCTCCCCCGCATTACCTCATCGCATTTACCTCCGTGGCATTACCCTCCTCGGCACTACCTCTCCGCATGACCTCCAACGCATTATCTCCTCGGCATGTTACCTCCTCGGCATACCTCCTCCGCCATTACCCTCTCGCGCATTACCTCCCCGGCATTACCTCCTCGGCACTACCTCCTCCGCATGACCTCCCCGCATATCTCCTCGGCATTACCTCCGGCACTACCTCCAACGCATTACTCCTCGGCATTACCTCCTCGGCAGTGACCTCCTCCGCATTACCTCCTCGGCATTACCTCCGCGCATTACCTCGCCGGCACTGACCTCCTCCGCATGACCTCCAAACGCATTATCTCTCTGCATTACCTCCTCGACATTACCTCCTCCCACATTACCTCATCCGCAGTACCTCATCCGCATTACCATCATCCGCATTACCTCATCCGCATACCTCATCCGGCAGCGGGATATAGCATAGTGCAGCAGGGTGCAGCGGGATATAGCATAGTGCAGCAGGGTGCAGCGGGATATAGCAGAGTGCAGCAGGGTGCAGCAGGGTGCAGCGGGATGAATCAGGATGAAGCGGGATGAAGCAGGATAAAGCGGGAGAGAGGCAGGGTGCAGCGGGATGAATCAGGATGAAGCGGGATGAGGCAGGGTGCAGGGTGCAGCAGGGTGCAGGATGCAGCTGGGGAGGATCCAGGGTGTGACAGGGGTCTGTTTGTAGGAGCTGATCGTGTTCCATTGGAGCACCACCACTAGGCTCAGTGTGATTTCAGGTTTGGCAAGGTGCCAGGGGGACAAAGGAGAAGGGCCAGGGTCTCGCTAAGGTTCCTGACAGAGGGTACAAGCTCACACATGGCCCCACCAGTCAACACCCCCCCTCTCCCTCTCTCTCTCTCTTCTCCCCCATATCACCTGCTGTTCTGCACCAATGGCAACGTGATGCTGTGCTGGCAAACTTTATATTCATAGATTTTTTCTTTTCATTTMTTTTATTACTTTTCAAAGTATTTATTCAGGGCATTTGTTTATCATCAGTGACGACAGTCTCCATTGTTTCCGTGTGAACTTCTAATCTAAACTACGTGATGTGTCTCTGAATATACTGAGTAAATGAATATATATTTTTTTCTCCATTTCTCGCTCTCTCTCCCTCTCTATTTGATGAGCCCAAACAAACCGCAATTAGAGACGCAAGCTTTTCAGGCAGGAGTTTGAGCTGGTTGTCTAGCCTGCGTTGAGACTCCCTGTGACTTATAGATGTCTCTGAGGATCGATACAGTCTGTTGATCGTTGGCAGTGCAGTAAGACACGTGTGTTGCCTGTTGCTTTACGAGGAAGTGGAGAACAGTCCATATCTCCCAACCCCCTCACCACTGCCTGTCCGGGGACTTAAACGTTGGTCACAAAGAGTGTTCTAGTTATACCCCCTCCCCTAGATCACACACTTCCAGTCTTCTGCTTTGACTGACGTCCTGATTAAAGTGTGATTGATACGTCGTATCCATCACCTCTTCAGCCTGCTGTCATCCCCCTTTGTGCAGATTTCCACTCTTTGTGTGTGTGTGTGTGTGTGTGT
>NW_019944151.1:58279-60130 GCF_002910315.2 Salvelinus sp. IW2-2015
TGTGTGTGTGTGTGTGTGACGAATCTAATTTGTCGTTCAAGAGGCCAGAGTAATCTAATGTATTTTACATATGAGTCCATGATGTTTTGTGAGTCCATACCATTCCACACGAGAGAAAGTAAGTGAAGCACACGGCACGGGAGGGAGGGAGTGCTCACGTGTCAAATACAATCTAGATGTCACTTGCCTTAAACAAGAATGTTCCTATCCTCATCCATCTCCCTGTCACAGGCAGAAACCATGGTCTCGGTCCCGGGGCAGAGCGGCAGGGGGATGCTGCTATCAACAGGTGGGCCTGGGCCTGGGCCTGGGCCTGGGCCTGGGCCTGGGCCTGGGTGGTATGTAAGGAGGCCTTGTCCCGGGTCTGAAGCCTGTTACAACTGACACCCCACTGTAGCTGGGCTGACCCCAGGGCCAAAACTAGTTTTTTTTTTTTATGTTCCACAGATATCACTGTGATAAAGTGAGGAGGACAAGGGAGGGAAGGTAGAATCAACCCCATCTGGAGATAACTAGAAACAGAGGTGAGGGAGGACAGAGAGTTAATTTGTAGGACATTTTGGAGCATGCTTCACCAAAGGCCTTGGTTGATTGAACCTTTGCTACGTTGCGGAACGGTGTGAACTAAACGACACGTTTCCCCAAAATGTTATTGAACAGACTTTGAGGTATGTTTGCTGTATGTGTTAGGCGTGGCTTAAAGCAACGAGTGACTATTTAAAGGGGCCATGCTACCAGTGTTCCCTAACCCACAAGCCAACCCCTCCCTGTTTTTCAACTGGTCGTTAAGAACAGAAACGTCTCCGTTTAATTGCACGCAGCCCTGATAAGATAGCTTTGGATAAAGGTGTGATTTTGTGTGTCTGGTGAAGCAGATAAAATATACCTATAATGGAGTATCAAATTGACTACGGTCGATATGGAGAATGTGTGCTGTTGGTTTCTTCTCAACTTGACCATCCTGGTCCTGGTCTGGTCTGATTAGCACGCTGGAGTACTGAGACCCAGAGGACAGCTCAACACAGAGGACAGCTCAACACAGAGGACAGCTCAACACAGAGGACAGCTCAACACAGAGGAAAGCTAAAACACAGAGGACAGCTAAAACACAGAGGACAACTAAACACAGAGGACAACTAAACACAGAGGACAACTAAACACAGAGGACAGCTCAACACAGAGGACAGCTAAACACAGAGGACAGCTAAACACAGAGGACAGCTAAACACAGAGGACAGCTAAACACAGAGGACAGCTAAACACAGAGGACAGTTCAACACAGAGGACAACTAAACACAGAGGACAGCTAAACACAGAGGACAGCTCAACACAGAGGACAGCTCAACACAGAGGACAGCTCAACACAGAGGACACATTATTTAATCTAAACAATAGGTTTATACAGGCCCCTTCCTAATACCGATTCAATATGGAGGTTAGGATGTAGCTCCGCTTACTTTTCTCTCCTCTGATGAAACAGTCAAAGAGTCAGAGTACTATTAAACATAGCTGACCTCTGACCTGGAACTTAAAGCTCCAACCCTCTGCTCTGTGGGGTTGTAAACAGAGTTAAATAGTAGGCAGCAGGAACGATGTTGTGGCATAAAGCTGAAGACCCAAACGGGATTTTGGTTGCAGAGTTTTCAAATCAATTGGCTTTTTGGGATTTTCAAGTTAGACCTGATCATGTATTTAAAGCAAAACAACCACACACACACAACACAAAACACAACACACACAAAACACACACACAACACCACACACACACACACACCCACACCACACACACAACACACAGCACACACACACACACAACACACATTCACACACACACCCCCACCAAGTGTTATG
>NW_019944151.1:60761-65580 GCF_002910315.2 Salvelinus sp. IW2-2015
CTCTCTGAAGGCCAGATAGATTGACAGGCCTATTGATGGCAGTGAGGGGCGTGACACCGTGTCTCTAAAACAGAGTGGACTGATTTAGACACCTCGGGCAGATCATAAACAGCCCTTTGACACCCCTAAAAGTCCCCTATGACACCCCCTGTGTGACACGTAACTCCTTAGCACTATCACCTCTGACCCCTTCACCCCTCACACCCTCTATGGTCAAGATTACCCTCCCACCACTCAAAGACGTGGACACAGAAATGCTTTTATAACAAACTCCTCGTGTTCCGCTTTGAAAGAAGGGGGGTGCTATCAACCTTGGGTGATCAATAAATAAATGAATGTTTGATTGAATACCTGGGTCCAGCATTGGCAGTGGTTCAGACATGGGTAATACAGTTCAGCCAGGTGAGATGACTTAAGTGTGTGCGCCCTAGGGCTGGGCACTATACAGTATTTTAGGTAACGCTTTACTTTACACCTAGCGTCATAACACGTAACACATGACAGCTGACATAACGTGTCCTACCCTGTCATAACGTGGTCATAACACTGTCATGACCCATATATATTTAGACCTGTTGTGACATATGTTGTGTAATCTTATGGCTGGTTATTACACCTACATATGTTGTGTAATCTTATGGCTGGTTATTACACCTACATATGTTGTGTAATCTTTACAAATATGTAGTGTAATAACAGCCATAAGATTACACAACATAGTGGTGTAATAACCAGCCATAAGATTACAACAACATATTAGGTGTATAACAGCTAAGACTACACACATATGTAGGTGTAATACCAGCCATAAGATCTAACAACATATGTAGGTGTAATACAGCCATAAGACTACACAAATATGTAGGTGTATAATAACTCAGCCATTAGATTACACAACATATGTGGTGTAATAACGCAGCCATAAGATAACACATATGTAGGTGTAATAACCAGCCATAAAAGACTACACAAACATATGTAGGTGTAATACCCAGCCATAAGACTACACAACATATGTAGGTGAATAACCAGCCTAAAATAAACACACATATGTAGGTGTAATTAACCCGCCATTAAGATTACACAACATAATGTAGGTGTAATACAAGCCATAAGATTACAACAATATGTAAGGTGTAATAACCAGCCATAAGATTACACAACATATGTAGGTGTACTACCAGCATTAAGACTACACAACATTGTAGGTGTAATAACAGCATAGACTACACATATATTAGGTGTAATAAAGCAATAGACTACCAACATATGTGGTGTTAATAACAGCCATAAGATTACACAACATTAGGTGTAATAAACCACCAGTAAGATTACATCAGATATGTAGGTTGTAAGTAACCAGCCCATAAAGATACCAACATATGTAGGTGTAATAACCAGCCATAAGATACACACATATGTAGGTGTAATAACCAGCCATAAGATTACACAACATATGTAGGTGTAATAACAGCCATAAGATTACACAAATATGTAGGTGTAATAACCAGCCATAGACTACACAACATATGTAGGTGTAATACCAGCCATAAGATATACACAAACATATGTAGGTGGTAATAACCAGCCATAAGACTACACAACATATGTAGGTGTAATAACCACATAAGATTAAACAACATATGTAGGTGTAATAACCAGCCATAAGATTACACAACATATGTAGGTGTAATAACCAGCATAAGATTACACAACATATGTAGGTGTAATAACCGCCATAAGATTACACAACATATGTAGGTGTAATAAACCAATACAGATACACAACATATGTATAGGTGTAAAACCAGCCATAAGATTACACAATATGTAGGTGTAATAACCAGCATAAGATTACACAACATATGTAGGTGTAATAACCAGCCATAAGAATTACACAAAATAAGTAGGGTTTTTGTTTTTTTTAATAAACAGCCATAAGATACAACCAACATATGTAGGTGTAATAACCAAGCCTAAGATTACACAACTATGGTAGGGTGTAATAACCAGCCATAAGATTACACAACATATGTAGGTGTAATAACCAGCCATAAGATTACCAACACAATATGTAGGTGTAATAACCAGCCATAAGATTACCACATATGAGGTGAATACAGCATAAGATTACACAACTATGTAGGTTAATAACCAGCCATAAGTTACACAACATTGTAGGTGTAATAACCAGCCATAAGATTCACAACATATGTAGGTGTAATAACCAGCATAAGATTACACAACATATGTAGGTGTAATAACCACCATAAGATTACACAAACTATGTAGTGTATAACCAGCCATAAGATTACACAACATATGTAGGTGTAATAACCAGCCATAAGATTACACAACTATGTAGGTGTAATACAGCCATAGATTACCAACATATGTAGGTGTAATAACAGCCATAAGATTACACAACATATGTAGTGTAATACAGCCTAAGATTACACAACATATGTAGTGTAATAACCAGCCATAAGATTACACAACATATGTAGGTGTATAACCAGCCATAAGATTACACAAATATGTAGGTGTAAGTAACAGCCATTAAGATTACACAACATATTAGGTGTATGACAGCCATAGTTACACATATGTGGGTGGTATACCAGCCATAAGATTACACAACATATGTAGGTGTAATAAAGCCATAAGATTACACAACATATGTAGGTGTAATAACCAGCCATAAGATTACCAAAACATATGTAGGTGAAAACCAGCCATAAGATTACACAACATATGTAGGTGTAATAACCACCATAAGATTACACAAATATGTCACAACAGGTTAAATATATATGGTCATGACAGTGTTATTGACACGTTATGACAGGGTGGACACGTTATGTAGTGTCAGTGTGTTACGTGTTATGACGCTAGGTGTAAAGTAAAGCGTACCTAAAATCTGTATAGTGCCCAGCCTAGGCGCACCACACTTAAGTCATCTCACCTGGCTGAACTGTATTACCCATGTCTGAACACTGCCAATGCTGAGACCAGGTATTCAATCAACATTCATTTATTTATTGATCACCCAAGGTTGATAGCACCCCCTTCTTTCAAAGCCGGAACACGAGGAGTTTGTTATAAAAGCATTCTGTGTCCGCACGTTTTGAGTGGTGTAGGGGTGATAAGGGGATAGAGGTGATAGTGCTAAGGAGTTACGTGTCACAAGGGGTGTCAAGGGGACTTTTGGGGTGTCAAAGGCGCTTGTATGATCTGCCCGAGGTGTCTAGAATCAGTCCACTCTGTTTTAGAGACACGGTGTCACGCCCCTCACTGCATCAATAGGCCTGTCTAATCTATCTGGCCTTCAGAGAGATAACACTGTGGGGTGGGGGTGTGTGTGGTGAATGTGTGTGGTGTGTGTGTGGTGTGTGTGTGTGTGTGTGTGTGTGTGTGTGTGTGTGTGTGTGTGTGTGTGTGTGTGTGTGTGTTGTTGTGTGTGTTGTGTTTGTGTGTTGTGTGTGTGTGTGTGTGTGTGTGTGTGTGTGTGCGTGCGTGTGTGCGCGTGCGTGCGGTGTGTGTGTGTGCGTGTCTGTGAGATTATTTTATTTCTTTACTCATAAACTTTGTTCATGGGGTGAAAAAGTTGATGTTTTGCTTTTAAATACATTGAATCAGGTCTAACTTGAAAATCCCAAAAAGCCATTGATTTGAAACTTCGCAACAAATCCGTTTGGGTCTTCAGCTTTATGCCACTCGTTCCTGCTGCCTAATATTTATCATCTGTTTACAACGCCCACAGAGCAGGGTTGGAGCTTTTAAGTTAGGTCAGAGGTCAGGTATGTTTAAACTAGTACTGGTCTGATCTTTGACTGTTTCATCAGAGGAGAGAAAAGTAAGCGGAGTACATCCTAACCTCCATATTGAATCGGTATTAGGAAGGGGCCTGTATAAACTATTGTTTAGAATTAATAATGTGTTCCTCTGTGTTTAGCTGTCCTCTGTGTTGGAGCTTGTCCTCTGTTTGAGCTGTCCTTGTGTTTAGCTGTCCTTGTGTTTAGTTGTCCTCTGTGTTGAACTGTCTCTGTGTTTAGCTGTCTCTGTGTTTAGCTGTCCTTGTGTTTAGCCTGTCCTCTGTGTTTAGTCTGTCTCTGTTGTTACTGTCTCTGTGTTGAGCTGTCCTCTGTGTTTAGCTGTCCTCTGGTGTTAGCTGTCCTCTGTGTTTAGCTGTCCTCTGTGTTAGTGTCCTCTGTGTTTTGAGCTGTCCTCTGTGTTGAGCTGTCTTGTGTTTAGTTGGTCTCTGTGTTAGTTGTCCTCTGTGTTTAGTTGTCCTCTGTGTTTTAGCTGTCCTCTGTGTTTTAGCTTTCTCTGTGTTGGCCGTCCTCTGTTTGAGCTGTTCTCTGTGTTGAAGTGTCCTCTGTGTTGAGCTGTCCGTCTGGGTCTCAGTAACTCCCAGCGTGCTCATCAGACCAGACCAGGAGCAGGAGGTCAATTGTTGAGAAGAAACCAACAGCACAATTCTCCATATGAACGTAGTCATTTGATACTGCCATTTATAGGTTATATTTATCTGCTTCACCAGCACACACACAAATCACACCTTTATCCAAAGTATTTAATCAGGGTGCGTGCAATTAACGGAGACGTTTCGTTCTTAAGACCGTTGAAAAACAGGGAGGGGTTGGCTGTGGGTTAGGGAAACCTGTAGCATGGCCTTTAAATAGTCAGTCGTTGCTTTAAGCCAACGCCTAACACATACAGCAAACATACTCAAAGTCTGTTCAATAACATTTGGGGAACGTGTCGTTTTAGTTCACACCGTTCGCAACGTAGCAGAGGTTCAATCAACCAGGCTTTG
>NW_019944151.1:67312-73735 GCF_002910315.2 Salvelinus sp. IW2-2015
GGTGTAAACCAGCCATAAGGATACGCAACATATGTAGGTGTTATAACCAGCCATAAGATTACCAACAAACATATGTAGGTGTAATAACACCATAAGATTACACAACATATGTAGGTAATAACCAGCCATAAATTACACAACATATGTAGGTGTAATAACCAGCCATAAATTACACAAAGTAGGTGAATAACCACCATAAGATTACACAACAATGTAGGTGTAATAACCAGCCATAAGATTACACAACATATGTAGGTGTAATAACCAGCCCATAAGTTACACAACATATGTAGGTGTAATAAACCAGCCATAAGATTACACAACATATGTAGGTGTAATGAAGCCAGCCATAAGATTACACAACATATGTAGGTGAATAACCAGCCATAGATTACACAACATATGTAGGTGTAATAAACCATAAGATTACACAACATATGTAGGTGTAATAACCAGCCATAAGATTACACAACATATGTAGGTGTTAATAACCAGCCATAAGATTACACAACATATGTAGGGTAATAACCAGCCATAAGATTACAAACATATGTAGGTGTAATAACCAGCCATTAGATGTACACAACATTGTAAGTGTAATAACCAGCCTCTTATGGCTGGTTATTACACCTACATATGAGTGTTAAAACCCAGATTTACTCCATTGTGTTTTTTTCCCGCCAAGAAGTTTCATTTCGTTTGAAAGTTTGTTTTTTAACTTAAGTCCTTTGTTGTTGTTGAATTCTTTACAGACAATGTTTTTTTAAATCATATTTTAAATCCTTTTTAGAAAATACACTATATGACCATCCTGTGTCACTTTACTTATGACATCATAATCATATAAGCCAGATAAGCCTATCACGTACATTCTCGTACGTCTGTCATCAGTCACAAAGAGAATGTCCTGAAATCTGTTCCTGCGTTCATCCCAGTCATCAGAAACAGAGCATTTGGGGTAGGTGCATGTCTGATGTCAATGTGTACACAATTACAATGATCATTTAATATGGTCAATTTCAGAAAATTTTACATATCATCAACATACCGTTGACAAGTAAACTACGGTGTAATCATGGAACGTTTTGCCTTGTGCGATAGGTTTTTGTGTGGTTTGGACACTGTCCATTGGACACTGTCATAACCAGCTATATAATACTACCGTGGTAAGGTTTGTGTGGTTTGGACACTCATATGTAGGTGTCATAACCAGCCATACAAATAACGCAATATACTGTATGTCACAACAAGTCTAAATATATGTCTTTATTAACTACATGAGGAAAGTCAGTGTGTCTGTGTTTGTGGATGAAACAACACTATCCACGTCAGCTATTACAGCGACTGAAATGACTGCAACACTTAACGAAGAGCTGCAGTTAGTTTCAGAGTGGGTGGCGAGGAATAACTTAGTCCTAAATAGTTCTAAAACTTAAAAAACATTGTATTTAGGACAAAAGCCACCACATCAACGTCACCACGTGCATCCGCCATTGCCTGGAGAAGAGGCACGTGTGCGAGGGGATGGCGGTTCCCCGTTCCCGGTCATACACCTTCAATCGCCATGCCGATAAAAAACCTCTTCAGTTGGGTGTAGGAATGGGTAATATGGTGGGAAGGTATAGAACAATAAATTGTGGGTGGTCGATGAACCAGTTGCGGACCAGAGCAGCCCGGTGGAAACTCACGGTGTCCCAGATGACAACATACCTGGGCTGCTCTGGTCCGCCCCTCTGCTGGGCTGGAATGAGGATGCCAAGTAGTGTGTCCAGGAATGTGACGAGAAGGATGGTGTTGTAGGGACCAAGGTTGGCATGGTGATGGAGGACGCCTTGCTGGCTGGTGATATTCCCTCCTCGCTGTCCAGGGATATTCACAACGGCATGGTGGCCAATAACGTTCCGTCCCCGTTCCCGTTCGGCTGGGTTGAAGCCAGTCTCATCAATGTAAATATAAACGTACTGACTTGCAGCGGCATCCAGCTCCAAGACTCTCTGAAACAGACAAGACAATATGACATAGACCGAGAGCAGTCAATATGGTGAGGCACAATACACTGGATTACAGTACTGCAATGTGTCTATACAGTGCTGATATGATAGTAAATTCACAGTATAGTACTTATTTAAACATATTCATAGCGCTGTTCTTTAACCCTCTCTGAGTTCCTCTCAAATGGCGCTGTAATACACGGTCCAATGTAGACAAGCCCACYATATTGTGTGGTCTGCAATTATGTGGTTCTGGATTTCTCGTCATCTAATGGTATTGTTTGCCACTGCCATGTTCACAATAGCGGTTCTGGTGTGAACAGCTGGTGTCTTTCACCACAGCCTGGCCATCTCTCAGTTCTGCAGAAGATCCACAAATACGATATGATTGGTTACAGTAAGCTAAAATAATCTATTTTCTTTCAATATGAAATGACATCCCTGTAACATTGGCCAACAATCACTGAGTAACATAGGCCTGCTGATGTCGGACTACAGTATACATACATAAAGAGCATAGTGTAGATGGTAGGTAACTTACCGGTTGTCATTTCTGAATGTACGGATGATAGATGTAACCGTGTAGCTGCTCAGGTTGGGCTGAACTCTCTGCCCAGCCTCCCTCATACTCAATCCATGGTTGAGCACATGGTCAACCAATGTGGCNGAGAGCAGTCAATATGGTGAGGCACAATACACTGGATTACAGTACTGCAATGTGTCTATACAGTGCTGATATGATAGTAAATTCACAGTATAGTACTTATTTAAACATATTCATAGCGCTGTTCTTTAACCCTCTCTGAGTTCCTCTCAAATGGCGCTGTAATACACGGTCCAATGTAGACAAGCCCACYATATTGTGTGGTCTGCAATTATGTGGTTCTGGATTTCTCGTCATCTAATGGTATTGTTTGCCACTGCCATGTTCACAATAGCGGTTCTGGTGTGAACAGCTGGTGTCTTTCACCACAGCCTGGCCATCTCTCAGTTCTGCAGAAGATCCACAAATACGATATGATTGGTTACAGTAAGCTAAAATAATCTATTTTCTTTCAATATGAAATGACATCCCTGTAACATTGGCCAACAATCACTGAGTAACATAGGCCTGCTGATGTCGGACTACAGTATACATACATAAAGAGCATAGTGTAGATGGTAGGTAACTTACCGGTTGTCATTTCTGAATGTACGGATGATAGATGTAACCGTGTAGCTGCTCAGGTTGGGCTGAACTCTCTGCCCAGCCTCCCTCATACTCAATCCATGGTTGAGCACATGGTCAACCAATGTGGCACTGATCTCATCTGAGATAACTGTCCTTCCTCGTCCTCCTCTTCCTCTCACTCCTTCACCTCTAGCTCTTGCTTTACCATTGACCCCCATTTCCCTCCAGAACAGAAAAGCTCATCTGTGGCCTTTTATAAGGCTAAAGCTCTGATTTCTAAGTGAACAATTCAGCAACTAGTGTTTACACCTGTGAGGAGTGGGTGTTGCCAATTGGTGTATAGAGCTTGGCATTGTGATTGGCATTGATTTCCAAAGGGACTAAAGAGATTTGAATGTTGTGCCTAATGTAGAGAACTGTGTGTAGTGTTTTTGCAAAAAGTGTGATTATATATAATTGAAAACTGAGTGTAAAGCAGGAATTGTACTTGCAATTTTACAGACTTGGTTTAGGGATTTGGTACACGAGTTTCAGATTTCAGGTGATTGCATTTCAAGTTCCAATTTTAGTGTGTAAACAATTAGGAAWAAAACTCATATAAAACCACAAGCGTTCCATAATCACACTATTAGTTTGTGTCTCTTACTGTCTCTGCAAAAAAGGTGTTTTTTTAATTTTCTTAGCAAGTAACTCTTGTTAGTGCTAATGCTAATCGCTAACGTTAGTTTACCTGGCAGGTTAGGAGAATTAGGTTAATTAAGGTTAGGAAAAAGGTAGGGTTAGGGTCAGCTAAAATGCTTTCCTAACCTGCTAAAAAAAAGTTACTTCCTGTCATAGCTATACTCCGTTTAGTCACAACCCAGTAAGAGAAAGCATTTAATGTAACATCCATTAGGGTCCACTGGGAAACACTGACAGACACTTTGGTTCCTACTCAAAATAACCCCTCTGTGGATTTTTCATTCCGTTTCATTCAACAGTATAAAACAATCAGAATGGAYAAAGCCYSATTAAAAACAYTTAGAAGKTATGTGTTGCCACCCGATGGTTATGCACTACTCGTAAAGCATATTTAGAACTTTTGTTATTCAAAACCCTCAAATATCTCCAAATACCGTCATTCTGTCAAAAAAGCAGGAAAATATTTGCTAAATTATATTTTGCCCAAATCGCCCAGACCTAATATGCCCTCCTGTCTCCTCTGTGTCCTCGGATAGCCCCTCTGTAGGTGGAAAACACATGCTCCCTCCCTCCCTCCCTCCCTCGCTCCCTTCCTCCCACCACAGCGCCACACCCTTCTTTGGAGAGGTGCTAGTACAGTCACAGTGGTTGACCTGGAGTTGACCTTCTCCTCATTGTCAGCTGACTGTCTGATATCTCCATCTGGGGAACGTCCACTGTCTAACATGCCCACGACCACATCAATGATAAGACTATCTGCTGCCCTTCACAGCGCATATCCCACTGAGCTAAATTAAGAGGCAGCTAGACCACACCATAACAGAGAGAGAGAGAGAGGTGGAGATAGATGGAGAGATGTGGAGATAGAGGGAGATGAAGATGGAGGGAGAGGTGGAGATGGAGGGAGAGGTGGAGAGAGAGAGAGAGAGAGATGGAGAGAGATGGAGGGAGGTGGAGATGGAGAGATGGAGAGAGAGAGAGAGCTTTGCTTTGGCAATGTTAACATATGTTTCCCATGCCAATAAAGCCCCTTGAATTGAATTGAATTGAAATAGATGGAAAGATGTAGAGAGAGAGACAGAGAGAGGTGGAGAGAGAGCTGTGGAGATGGAGAGGTGGAGGTGGAGGGAGAGAGAGAGATGGAGATGAAGAGAGAGATGGAGGGAGGTGGAGCTGGAGAGATGTGGAGTGAGAGAGAGAGAGAGAGAGAGGGAAAGATGTAGAGAGAGAGATAGAGAGAGGTGGAGAGAGAGCGAGGTGGAGATGGAGGGAGAGAGAGAGAGAGGTGGAGAGAGAGAGAGAGAGAGAGGATCACAAATTCCATCTAGACACCGTTGCCCTAGAGCACACAAAAAACTATACATACCTCGGCCTAAACATCAGCACCACAGGTAGCTTCCACAGAGCTGTGAACGATCTGAGAGACAAGGCAAGAAGGGCATTCTATGCCATCAAAAGGAACATAAATTTCAACATACCAATTAGGATCTGGCTAAAAATACTTGAATCAGTCATAGAGCCCATTGCCCTTTATGGTTGTGAGGTCTGGGGTCCACCTACAGAGAGAGAACCTGGAAGAAGAGTCCCCTAAGCAAGCTTCCTAGGGCCTCGATTCACAAACCAACACACCCCACAGAGCCCCAGGACAACAGCACAATTAGACCCAACAAATCATGAGAAACAAAAGATAATTACTGTACACATTGGAAAGAATTAACAAAAAAACAGAGCAAACTAGGAATGCTATGTGGCCCGTAAAACAAAGTATACAGTGCAGAATACCTGACCACTGTGACATGACCCAAACTCTAAGGAAAGCTTTGGACTATTGTCACAAGCCGCTCATAGCCTGTGACAAAAATGAGGGGAACACGAACAAACAGGTATAGGCCAATTAAAAGTGTCATTATTTATAAAACAAAACTATTACTAACTAAGAAAAAGGACATGAGTGTGGAAGTATCATAAATTAAGGTATGTAAAGTGCATGGATGCGTGAATAGTGGTGTAAACATGGACTGAGGGAAAACTATGCAAAACTACAAAGGAACAAACAAATCATGAGCATAACTGAGAGACAGAGAAGAGTGTTGAAGGACGAGAGAAGTGATAGTGGACCAGCTGATACCTGAGCCCAGAGTGGCTCCAATCACTAACGACCCTCCTCTGCCTGCAGGAAGGAACCGCCCCCTGACACTGCAGAGAGGAGGCCCGTGACACTATGTACAGACTTCCAAGTGAGCATTAAGCCTTGCTATGAGAAAGGCGCCGCTAGGCAGACATGCTCTCAAGAGAGACAGGCTATGATGCTCACTGCCCACAAAATGAGGTGGAAACATTGAGCTGCACTCTACACCTTCCTGCCCAATGTATGCACCAATTAGAGAGACATACTTTTCCCCTTCAGATTTACACAAGATCCACCAAAGAATTCGAAACAAAATCCAATTTTGATAAACTCCCATATCATGTGTGAATTCACAAGTGTGCATCACAGAGAAGATTGTACCTGTGCCACAAGAAAAGGCAACCAGTGAAGAACAAAACACCATCTGTAAAACAAACCCAAATTTAGATTAC
>NW_019944151.1:73760-76337 GCF_002910315.2 Salvelinus sp. IW2-2015
CGGTCCGCTCACCAACCACAGATTTCACACAACATGGGACACAAACACCAAATTGAGGACTCTGCATGCCAGAATTCTGCAAAAATATCCTCGTGTACAACGCTAGACACCCAAATAATGCATGCAGAGCAGAATTAGGCCGATACCCCACTAACTATCAAAATCCTAGAAAAAGAGCCGTTAAATTCTCACAACCACCTAAAAGGAAGCGATTCCGCAAACCTCCATAAACCAAGCCATTCACCTACAGAGAGATGAACCTGGAGAAGAGTCCCCTAAGCAAGCTGTCCTAGGGCTCTTGTTCACAAACACACAACACACCCCACAGACCCCAGGACAACAGCACAATTAGACCCAACCAAATCATGAGAAAACAAAAGATAATTACTTGACACATTGGAAAGACATTAACAAAAAAACAGAGCAACTAGAATGCTATTGCCCTAAACAGAGTCATACACTGGCAATCTCTCTCTGTTGTTTATTTATTTTAACTTGTGTGCTTTAACCATTTGTACATTGTTACAACACTGTATATATATAATATGACATTTGTCATGTCTTTATTGTTTTGAAACTTCTGTATGTGTAATGTTTACTGTTAATTTTTATTGTTTATTTCACTTTTGTATATTATCTACCTCACTTGCTTTGGCAATGTTAACACATGTTTCCCATGCCAATAAAGCCCCTTGAATTGAATTGAATTGAATTGAGAGAAGTGGAGAGAGAAAGAGATTTATAGAGACAGAGGGCTCTCTATTTCACATCTGTCATTACTGTTGCTACTGTAWCCTCACACTGATCAGAACAGTTCATTCTCCACCTCGCTGGTCTCTGGGGTTCACATTAGCAGAGCATTGTGTTATTAGCATACTGTAGTTATTATCATTAGTAATATATRCAGGTATTGGCCCCGGGGGGCCTGGGCATGTGGAGCCTTACAGCTAGCCAGCACCATCACCATCACAGGCTTATTATGATTTTTTATTTTATTTCATTAATTTTAGAATAAGGTTTGTAACATAACAAAATGTGGAAAAAGTCAAGGGGTGTGACTCCTTTCAGAAGGCGCTGTATCTGGCGYGACACATCTCCTTCACATAGAGTTGAYCAGGCTGTTGATTGTGGCCTGTGGAATGTGGTCCCACTCCTCTTCAATGGCTGTGCSAAGTTGCTGGATWTTGGCGAGAACTGGTTTTCTGCACCACGCCTCTACCTTTTGTTAATGGTATCTGTCACCAACTGATTCATATCTGTATTCCCAGTCATGTGAAATCCATAGATTAGGGGCCTAATTCATTTATTTATAGTGACTGATTTCCTTATATGAACTGTAACTCAGTTAAACCTTTGAAATTGTTACACGTTGCGTTTATATATATATATATATTTTTTGTTGTTGTTGCAATTATCATAACAACGTCTTCCTCGTGAGAGTCTTGCGAACGTTCATCTGGACTGTAAACATTGCTCCCCACTCAGATTCATTATTCAATGTCTTCACCTAGATTCCAACATTCAGATCATCGCAACAAACTCATAACCGTTAGATGGTTATTAAAGACAGGGTGACTGTGGGTTTCTGTGGTCAATAGATGGTGTGGTGTTATGACTGTGTTTCTGGTGTCCAGTGGTCAGTAGGGGGGGGGGGGGGGGCCATCTGAGCCGATTTCACTGCTCCAAAGGTGCCTGGTCACACTACCATCTGCCCTGTCAATCACACACGCACGCACGCACTCACGCACGCACGCACGCACGCACGCACGCACGCACGCACGCACACACACACACACCACACACAACACACACACACACACACCACACACACACACACACACACACACACACACACACACACACACACACACACACACACACCCACACACCCAGACAGACTGAGGGTAGAAACAGCAAGAGAGTGGTATAAAGAGGAAGAGAGTGGATAAAGAGGAAGAGAGTGGTAGAAAGAGGAAGAGAGTGGTAGAAAGGAAGAGAGTGGTATAAAGAGAAGAGAGTGGTATAAAGAGGAAGAGAGTGGTATAAAGAGGAAGAGAGTGTTAGAAAGAGGAAGAGAGTGGTATAAAGAGGAATAGAGTGGTATAAAGAGGAATAGAGTGGTAGAAAGAGGAAGAGAGTGGTAGAAAGAGGAAGAGAGTGGTGGAAAGAGGAAGAGAGTGGTGGAAAGAGGAAGAGAGTGGTGGAAAGAGGAGAGAGTGGTGGAAAGAGGAAGAGAGTGGTAGAAAGAGGAAGAGAGTGATGGAAAGAGGAAGAGAGTGATAGAAAGAGGAATAGAGTGGTAGAAAGAGGAAGAGAGTGTTAGAAAGAGGAAGAGAGTGGTATAAAGAGGATAGAGTGGTTATAAGAGGAATAGAGTGGTAGAAAGAGGAAGAGAGTGGTGGAAAGAGGAAGAGAGTGGTAGAAAGAGGAAGAGAGTGGTGGAAAGAGGATGAGAGTGGTGGAAAGAGGAGAGAGTGGTAGAAGAGGAAAGGAGTGGTGGAAAGAGGAAGAGAGTGGTAGAAAGAGAAGAGGTGGTAGAAAGAGGAAGAGAGTGGTGGAAAGAGGAAGAGAGTGGTG
>NW_019944151.1:80777-84450 GCF_002910315.2 Salvelinus sp. IW2-2015
GCACGCACACACACACACACCACACACACACACACACCCACACACCACACACACACACACACACACACACACACACACACACACACACACACACACACACACACACCACACACACCCAGACAGACTGAGGGGTAGAAACAGCAAGAGAGTGGTATAAAGAGGAAGAGAGTGGTATAAAGAGGAAGAGAGTGGTAGAAAGAGGAAGAGAGTGGTAGAAAGAGGAAGAGAGTGGTATAAGAGAGGAAGAGAGTGGTATAAAGAGGAAGAGAGTGGTATAAAGAGGAAGAGAGTGTTAGAAAGAGGAAGAGAGTGGTATAAAGAGGAATAGAGTGGTTAAAAGGGAATAGAGTGGTAGAAAGAGGAAGAGAGTGGTAGAAAGAGGAAGAGAGTGGTGGAAAGAGGAAGAGAGTGGTGGAAAGAGGAAGAGAGTGGTGGAAAGAGGAAGAGAGTGGTGGAAAGAGGAAGAGAGTGGTAGAAAGAGGAAGAGAGTGATGGAAAGAGGAAGAGAGTGATAGAAAGAGGAATAGAGTGGTAAAAAAGAGGAAGAGAGTGTTAGAGAGGAAGAGAGTGGTATAAAGGAATAGAGTGGTATAAAGAGGAATAGAGTGGTAGAAAGAGGAAGAGAGTGGTGGAAAGAGGAGAGAGTGGTAGAAAGAGGAAGAGAGTGGTGGAAAGAGGATGAGAGTGGTGGAAAGAGGAAGAGAGTGGTAGAAAGAGGAAGAGAGTGGTGGAAAGAGGAAGAGAGTGGTAGAAAGAGGAAGAGAGTGGTAGAAAGAGGAAGAGAGTGGTGGAAAGAGGAAGAGAGTGGTGGAAAGAGGATGAGAGTGGTGGAAAGATGAAGAGAGTAGGAGTGAGTGTGTGACAGATAATGATTATGAGAAACAGATCAAATAAAAGCAGGACATTTTCCGATTCCCATTTGTCAAGTAATTTACACAACATTTATCACAGTTTAAAACCAAACCAATCTGTCGTTTTTCCTGACCCTACAATGACCCCCAAATAAACAACTACCAGTCAAATATGATAAAAACAAGTAGATCCCCAACTTTCCCAAACCAACCACCCACACACCCAACCACCCACCCACCCAACCACCCACACACCCACACACCCACCCAACCCCCACCCACCCACCCCACACACCAAACCACCCACCCACCACCCACCCAACCACCCACCCACCCACACACCCAACCAACCACCCCCCACACCAGCCACAGCAATGGTTTGGCCCATCCCTGTGGAGCTGATGGAGCCGGACAGTCCACTGTCACAACACAGGACTGTATTGGTTTAAAGCCCAGAGCTGTATGAGGTCTGCTAGGAGCACACATAGCTGTCCTTATGACCCCTGGCATGGTGGGTGACCATGTCTTTACTCTGCCACACCCACTGCTCTAGTCCCTGTCAGGACTTTTCCTGGGATCTCACCATATGATACAATCACCAATATGATATTATCAACCATACATAATATTATCACAATACAATCTTTGACCAATACAATATTATCACAATATGATATTACAAATATGATATTATCACAATACAATATCATGACCAATGACCATACAATATTATCACAATATGATATTATCACCATACGGTATTATCACAAGATTATATTATTATAATACCATATTATCACAGCACGATATTATCACGATACTTAGGTGCCAATATAATATGTATTGTGATTCTATATTTATTGTAATTTGATGTTCCAAACATATTGCTCACTGTATATGTCTGCTGCAGAGAGCAAGCATGAGAAAAATTAGTTCCGATCAATCATGGAAATTAAAGTGCTCAAAACATGTTTTGCACACCATTTAAAAAGAAGATTGAGAACAAGTTACAGAAGGACAAATACCAGAGCTTTGGCGCAGGTACAGCCGACTAGCACCTGCTATAACAAGTTATAGAAGGACYGTCACGGCCGATGAAAGAAGTGGACCAAAGTGCAGCGTACATTTTCCTTTTTTATTAAAAATGWCGCCAACAAAACAACAAACGAAAGAAACAACCGTGAAGCTTACAGGGCTATAACAGCGATGGACAGCTGTCCCTGATTGAGAACCATACCCGGCCAAAACATAGAAATATAGAAACATGGAAAACAAAACATAGAATGCCCACTCCAAATCACACCCTGACCAAACCAAATAGAGACATAAAAAGGCTCTCTMAGGTCAGGGCGTGACAAGGACAAATACCAGAGCTTTGGTGCAGGTACAGCCGACTAGCACCTGCTAATGTTAACCTTAACTACCGTACAAAATATGCAGACATATATCAATCACATTTATTTTTCAATCAATTTATTTATTTACAAAGCTCTTTTTACATCAACCCGATGTCCAAAGTGCTGTATAAACCCAGAAACTCACAACGCAAAGCAATGCAGGCGTAGAAGCACGGTGGCTAGGAAAAGGTTAGAAAGGCAAGACCTAGGTTGAAACCTAGAGAGGAACCAGGCATGAGGGGTGGCCAGTCCTCTTCTGGCTGTGCCGGGTTGAGATTATACAGAACATGGCCAAGATGTTCAAATGTTCATAGATGACCAGCAGGGTCAAATAATAATAATCACAGTGGTTGTGAGGGCGCAACAGGTCAGCACCTCGAGGTGTCAGTTGGCTTTTCATAGTTGATTATTCAGAGTTAGAACAGCAAGTGCGGTAGGGAGAGAGAGAGTCGAAAACAGCAGGTCTGGGACAAGGTAGCACGTCCGGTGAACCGGTCAGTGTTCCATAGCCGGAGGCAGAACAGTTGAAACTGGAGCAGCAGCAGGTGGACTGGGGACAGCAGGTGGACTGGGGACAGCAAGGAGTCATCAGGCAAGGTAGTCCTGAGGCATGGTCCTAGGGCTCAGGTCCTCTGAGAGAAGAGAGAACGAGAGAACGATAAGAAAGAGAGAGAGGAGAGAGAGAGTTAGAGGGAGAATATTTAATCACACAGGCACCGGTTAAGACAGGAAAAATACTCCAGACATAACAGACTGATCCTAGCTCCGCACACGTAAAATTGCAGCATAAATATTTATATATATTGTATATATGGAATCTGTTTGAGAATCGATATTTGGAGTCAATATACAATGAATAATGTCAAGAATAATATGTGAAACTCTATATGTATCGATCCCCCCCGACAACCTTATCCAGAGTGACTTATAGTTTCGTCGTTCATCTTTTAATACAGCTTTCATGAGACAACCACATATTGAATTCCCTGTGAGTAAAACTTTACTACAGTAATATTTAGCTAGTCAGTAAACCCAAGCTGGTGGTAGCTCTCAGGCCAACTTGGCTGCTGATCACTGCACAGTGACGCCATATCCTACAGGTTTAATGGAAGCAGCACACACACGAGGCTAATTATAGCTAGCCTTTCAGTTTGGGGTTTTCTCAAGGGGGTCTGTTCCTGCTTTTAAACACACAATACTCTCGTAGCTCAGGTCATGCCATCTACAATGCGATAGTGTGTGTTATATGTGTAGTAGAAGTTACCTTCTTGATAAAGTGTAATGTATTATAATTCACTCATGGAAATATTAATTTATGTAACAAATATAGTATCTCATCTACATGATGATAACCTTCCACATTAATGTCATGATGTTGCCTGCTTGGGTACTGCAAACCCCATCCCCCTCTCCTGCCTCTCCCTT
>NW_019944151.1:85287-90739 GCF_002910315.2 Salvelinus sp. IW2-2015
CATTTTAACCCCTGTTAATCATCCCTGATGTTACCTTCCACATTAAATAACCCATGTTAATCATCTCCATAGATGTTACCTTTCACCATTAATTACCCCTGTTAATTCATTCTCTCGATGATGGTTAACCTTCCACATTAATAACCCCTGTTAATCATAGCGCCATGGTAACCTTCCACATAATAACCCCTGTTAATCATCTTCCGTGATGTTAACCTGTCCACATTAATAACCCCTGTTAATCATCTCCATGATGTTAACCTTCCACAATTAAGAACCCTGTTATCATCTCCCTAGGATTTAACCTTCCACATTAATAACCCTTTAATATCTACCATGTTAACTTCCACATTAATTAACTCCTGTTAATTATCTAACCATGTTAACCTTCCACATTAATCAACCCCTGTTACATCATCGCCGTGTTAACCTTCCACATTAATAACCCTGTTATCATTACCATGATGTCTAACCTGCCACATTAATAAACCCTGTGAATCAGCTCTCCATGTTCAACTTCCGACATTTAATACCCTGTTAATCATCTACATGTTAAACCTTCCACTTAAATAACCTTGTGAATTCATCTACCATGAGTTACCTTCCACATTAATACCTGGTTAATCATCTACCATTGTTAACCTTCCACCATTAATAACCCTGTGTAATCATCTCCATGCATGTTAACCTTCCACATTAATAACCTTGTTAATTCATCTCCATGCATGTTAACTTCCCGACATAATAACCGGGTTTAATCATCTCCATGACGTTAACCTTCCACATTAATAACCCTGTTAATCATCTCCATGAGGTAACCTTCCACACTTAATAACCCCTGTTTAATCATCTCCATGTTACCTTGCCACATGGATAACCCCTGTTAATCTATCTCCTGATGTTAACCGTTCCACATTAATGAACCCTGGTATTGCATCTACATGATGTTAACCTTTCCACATTAATAACCCCTGTTAATCAATCTCCGTGATGTTAACCTTCCCACATTGATAACCCTGATAATGTCTACATGGATGTTAACCTGCCACATTAACTACCCTGTTAATTATCTTCCATGATAGTTACCCTTCCACAGTAATAACCTCGTTAATCATCATACAATTGAGGTTACCTTCCACATTATAACCCTGTTAAACACTCATGATGTTAACCTTCCACGATTATAACCCTGGTATCATCTACATGTGTTACCTTCCACATTAATAACCCCTGTAACATCTCCATTTGATGTTAACCTTCCACATTAATAACCCTTTTATAATCTCCATGATGCGTTAACCTTCCACAATTAATGAACCCTGTAATCATCTCCATGATGTTAACCGTCCACAATCAATTAGCTGCTGAACCTAATGACTGGAAGAAATGTGATGAAAGTAGGCGACTGGGCATGTGTGGTTTATGTAAATGCTTAGAATGATGAATATAATTTGTAGGGTTAAGGCTATGTGAGGGTTGAAGATTGGGACATGAAGTAGTGTTAGGGTTTTGTTAGGTATTGGTTGGATGTTGGGTATATTGTGGAGTTATTGTTTGAGTTTTGTTTAGGGTTATTGTTAGGGTTATTGTTGGAGTTATTAGTGGGACAGTTATTGTGGGCGGTTATTGTTAGGGTTATTGTTAGGGTTATTCGTTGGGTATTGTTAGGGGTTATGTTAGGGTTATTGTTGGGGTATATTGTTGGGGTTTATGTTAGGTTACTTGTTAGGGTTAATTGTTAGAGTTATTGTTGGAGTTATTGGATTTTTTTTGGGTTATTGTGGGTTATGTGTTAGGTTATTGTAGGGTTATTTGTTAGGGGTTATTGTTAGGGTTATTGTTAGGGTTGATTGGTTTAGGGTTATTGTTAGGGTTATTGTTTGGGGGTTATGTTGGGTTATTGTAGGGTTATTGTAGGGTTATTGTTAGGTATTGGTTAGGGTTATTGATGGGGTTATTGTTTTAGGTTGTTATTTTAGGGTTGATTGTTAGGTTATTGTTGGTTATTGTTAGGGTTTATTGTTAGGTATTGTTGGGTTATTGTTGCGGGGTGGTATTGTTTAGGGTTTTGTTAGGGTTATTGTTAGGGTTATTGTTGGATATTGTTAGGGTTATTGTTAGGGCTTATGTTGGGGTTATTGTTAGGGTTATGGTTGAGGTTATTGTTAGGGTTATTGTTTAGGGTTATTGTTGGGTTATTGTTGGGGGTTATGGTTTGGGGTTATTGTTAGGTTATTGTTAGGTTTTGTTGGAGTTATGTTGGAGTTATTTGCGGGTTATTGTGAGGTTATTGTTAGGGTTATTGTATAGGGTTTTGTAGGGTTATTGTTTAGTTAGGGTATTGTTGGAGTTAGTGTTAAGGGTTATTGTTAGGGTTAATGTTAGGGTTATTAGTTGGAGTGATTGGATGGGTTTTAGGGTTATTTGTTGAGTTAGGTCGGTAGATCGTGATAGACCAGTTGAGAGAGAAGGGGAAGAAGAGGGCATTCCAGACCAGGCAGACCGCAGAGATAGTCAGTGAAGTTAGGACAGTTGGTTCAGACCCATCTGGTCATGTTGGGATTCAAGCTTACAGTTACTGCATGGGCTGCACCCTGTGTTAACGATGATGAGGATGGATGGAACTTGCATCACCTGACCTCTCCGTCCCACCCGTGGCTAGGGTCATGGCGCACCCTTCACTTTCTCGCTCTCTCTCTCTCTCTCTCTCTCCTCTCTCTCTCTCTCTCTCTCTCTCTCTCTCTCTCTCTCTGGCTCTCTCTCATCTCTTCTCTCTTCTCTCTCTCCTCTCTCTCTCTCTCTCTCTCTCTCTCTTCTCTCTCTCTCTCTCTTCTCTGCTCGCTCTCTCGCTCTCATTATCTGATCATTATGTGTTGAGGTCAGAGGTCAGGGTTTCCATTCTCTCTTCTCTCCTTCCATCTACTCATTGTCAATCTGTTTAATTTACCCCCATATTTGCTGCCCCCCACCATATGGCACTCGTTCTGTAGCTGTCTCGATTCTTTTGTGGTATGAACTAGATCTGCCCTCTCCTTTCCCTGCTAGGTACCAGCTTTACTACCCTCCTTGTCCTGACCTAGCATACTACCCTCTTTTCCTGACTGCCATACTAACCCTCGCTTTCTACTATGATAGCATACTGCCCTCTCTTTCTGAACTAGCATACTACCCTCTCTTTCTGGACTAGCATGACTACCTGCTCTTTCCTACATGACTAGCATACTGCCCTCTCTTTCGCTGAAACCTAGCGATTACTACCCTCATCTTTCCTGACTAGCGAATACTGCCCTCCTTTCCTACCATACTAGCATACTCCTCTGCTTTCCTGGGCTTAGCATACTTACCCGTCTCTTTTTCCTGACTAGCCATACTACCCTCTCCTTCCATGACTAGCATACTACCCTCTCTTATCCTGACTAGCATTACTACCTCTCTTTCTACTGACTAGCATACTCCACCCTCTCTTCCTGACTAGCCTACTACCCTCTCTTTCCTACATGACTGCATACTGCCTCTCCTTTCCTGACTAGCATACTACCCTCTGCTTTCCTGACTAGCCAGAAAAAAAAACAATACGCCTTCTTTCCTGACTAGCATCACTACCCTCTCTTATCCTGAACTAGCAGTACTACCCTCTCTGTATCCTGACTAGGCATTACTACCCTCTCTTTCCTGACTAGCATAATACTACCCCATCTCTTCCTGACTAGCCAATAGCTGCCCTCTTCCGACTAGCATACTACCCTCTCTTTCCTGACTAGCATACTACCCCTCTCCTTTCCTGACTAGATACTACCCTTCTTTATCCTCCCTTCTCTTGGTCTCTCTTTGACTGCACGCCCTCTCACCCATCCTTGTTTATTGTGTGTTCATACTGGGGGACCGCGTAGTAACTCGTGGTTTGCAGGGTCCAGAATGGACTTTGTATTGAGTTTCTTAAGCGATGTGAATGACTTAGTTAAACTCCTGCTCCCCTGCAGTCTTGGGCTTCACCTGGTGGATTTCAAACACAGGAGAGAGAAGGCGGGCCGCAGACGCGGGCGAGGGAGGGAGGGAGAGGAAGGGAAGGAAGGAAGGAAGAGGGGGGAGGGAGAGGGAGGGAGGGAGGGAAGGAGGAGAAGGAAGGAAGGAAGGAGGAAGAAGGGGAAGGAAGGAAGGAAGGAAGGAAGGGACGGAAGGAAGAGAAGGAAGAAGGAAGAAGGAAGGAAGGAAGGAAGGAGGAGGAAGGAAGGAAAGGAAAGGAAGGAAGAGGAGGATAGGAAGGAAGGAAGGAAGGAAGGAAGGAAGACGGAGAGAGAGACGGGAGGAGGGAGGGAGTCTTAGCTCATTTCTTGCTTGAGAAATGGCTAATAATCTATATTATTTCCATTTCTGGACCGAGCCCAGCCAGAAAGAAAGACTGGGTGAAACACACTCCCTCGCACACGCACACACGCACACACGCACACACACACACACACACACACACTTACAGACAGGCGAGCTCCCAGAGCAAAACAATAGCCATAAGTATAGCAACCTCTGGGGAAAAAAGAATACAGAATACAAACGTCACTGTCCATCCCTGAGCTGAGGAGTTACACTTAATCCCGTGTTTCCTGGTCGCCCCATGCAGAGAGCAGCATTTTGGGAGGTTAACCCCGTCCCTGAGAGAGAGGCGTCATGTCTTTACCTTGGTACCCACGGAAAGGACACTACCATGTCAGGCGAGGAGAGAGACTTTTATTTGTATTTTKTTTAATCTTTTGTTTTTACCTGGCGGGTCAATTACCAGGCGGGTCAATTAAGAACTAATTCTTGGCATGGACAAAGGAAAATATGCATTAGATTAGTGATTTAGAGTTGGCCCGAATAGCTAGACAGACACTGCAGCAAATATTTTTCACTTTCACCTTTATTTGCATGGAGGACAGAGAGAGATCTTGAGAGTTTGTGTTCATTTCTGTTTTGTTTTTTTTCCGCTTTGATGTACGTCCAGATCTTAATATTTTAAGATCATAGCAATCTGGCTCCTCCCCTGTGCATAAGTATTTAGATATGTGTACGCCTCCTTGTGTGGGTTTATGCCTGTAGGTGGAGAATACATTCTCCTGGATGTTTGTTCTCYTGTGTGTCTGCAGCAAGAACCCTGTCCTCCCACAGACCCTGGGCTYTGCCAGACGCTGCGTGTGCTGTCGCAGGAAATCCAAGGAATGGGAACCAGACTGTGATGAAAGGCTGAGTTCCTGTCTCAAATCAAAGAAGAGTGGGGGTTGGAGGAGGGCTAGAAAAGGGGTTGGTCCGGTCTGGGTGGATTTGAGTGGGTGGCAATAGGCCCTCTGGGCTCCAAGGGTCACCGGTTCAAATCCCAGGTGGGGCCCACACGCTGCAGCCATGGCCAACGCACACGTATTTTGCAGTATACACACACACACACACACACACACACACACACACACACACACACACACAC
>NW_019944151.1:92379-100246 GCF_002910315.2 Salvelinus sp. IW2-2015
TAAAAGAAAGAAAAAGTATTTACGTTACGCTTGTCAGACCCGTTGCTATGAGACTCGAGAAATTGATGCTTGTGTGTATTCTGTTTCCATTGATATCGCTTATCGAGGTTCTACAACTGGTTTAGAGCTCCACCTGTGGTAAATGTCGTGATTGTGTGACGTGATTTGAAGAAGGGAGAACCTTCCAAAAGTACACCATCTCTGCAGCACTCAACAATCGGCTTTATGGTAGAGGGGTAATGACAACGCAGTTCCTTGATGATGTAACTGCTCAGGACCTCAGACTGGTGTTGTATGCAGTGGTATGTAGTGTTGTTGTATGTACATGTATGTGTTGCTAGTGTAAGTGTTGTATGCTACCAGTATGTGGTTGTAGTGTAAGTGTTGTATGTACGGTACTAGTGTTGTTATGTATGTGGTCTGTATGAGTGTTGCTATGTATGTAGTGTTTTAGGAATGTTGTCTGTATCATCTGCCTCATCCCGTCAGAGAGGATGCCCTGGTCAGTGTTGTAAAAAGGAAGTGGCCTTCCTTCACCATCTTGAGATAAGCATGCCCATTCAAGAAATTTAGAAACCAGGAAACAATATAGCCCTTGGTTTCTCCCTGACGCTGACTGCCTTAACCACGACAGAAAAAACATCCTATGGCGTTCTGCATGTAGCATGAGAACAGCCCCTGCTATCTGCCTTGTTCAGGGAAGCACAGAAACCAATATACACAGGCAGTTGATAAGAACAGCCAAGGCATAGCCTTTACAGACGAAACTTTGCTTCCATGGCACACAACAAATAATCAAAAATAGTTCTGGGACCACGTAAACGTCCATGGAGAATTAAGAACACCTCCTCCCGCTTCCAACCGCTCTGAAGATAGAAACACTGTCACCACCGTGACAATCTCATACTATAATTGAGAATTAATTCAATAAGGATTTTTCACGGCTGGCCATGGCTTTTCCATCTGGCTGCCCCTACCCCGGACAACAGCACTGCCCTCCCCTCTGCTTACTCGCCCAACGCTCCCCATTTCTCTTTCTCCCAAATACAGTCAGCCTGATGTACCTAAATGAGCTGCAAAATCTGGACCCCTTACAAATCAGCACGGGCTAGATAATCTGGACCCTTTCTTTCTAAACTATCTGCTGAAATTTGTTGCCACCCTATTGACTTATTCTTCAACCTCTCTTTTCGTGCGTCCGCGAGATCCAAAGATGGAACAGCAGCTGCGGTTATCCCCTTCTTCAAGGGGGACACGACCCTAGAACCTCAACGTACAGACCTTATCTTCAGTATCTTACCCTGCCTTCGTAAGGTACTTTCGGAAGCTGTCAAGTCAACAAACAGGGTATTACCGAGCACATCTTCCTGATGATACCGACCCAGCGTACTTCTACCGCTATGCCAATCATGGATACTTCTGCTTGGGTTGTCATGGCTGGTCATGTCGCTGATGCTGTCGCATCCTGCCACGCTCATAGGTCATAAACGCATCGGTTAACCGCCGAGCTCGGATAGGACAAATATATATCTGGTCGTCAGTCCGTTTCATTTGACTAGCCAAGGCCCTGTTTGACTTGTGCAATCACCACCATCCTCGATTGGCAGGCTCGACAGCCCTTGGTTTCTCTAACCTGGTATTGGCACTCACGCCTGGTTTCAAACTACCTCACTCCTGATCGAGTTCAGTGTGTCAAATCGGAGGGTCTGTTGTCCGGGCTCTGCGAGTCTCTACGGGCTGCCACAGGTTCAATTTCTTGACCGACTCTCTTCTCTTGTATACATCAATGATGTCGCTCTTGCTGCTGGTGAGTTCTCTTGATCCCACTCTTACGCAGACGACACTATTCTGTTACTTCTGCCCTTCTTTTGACACTGTGTGTACAACTCTCCGGCGAGCTTCAATGCCATACAACTCTCCTTCCGTGCCTCCAAACTGCTCTTAAATACAAGTAAAACCAAAATGCATGCTCTTCAACCGATCGCTGCTGCCCACTGCCGCCTTGTCACAACATCACTACTTTGGACGGTTTGACTTAGAATATGCTGGACAACTACAAATACCTATGGGTGTCTGGTTAGACTGTATAAACTCTCCTTCCAGACTCACATCAAACACTCCAATCCAAAGTCAAATCTAGAGATTGGCTTCCTATTGCCGCAACAAAGCATCCTTTACTCATGCTGCCAAACATACCTTGTAAAACTGACCATCCTACCAATCCTCGAGCTTCGGTGATGTCATTTACAAAATAGCCTCCAAAACCCTACTCAATAAATGGATGCAGTCTATCACGAGTGCCATCCGTTTTTGTCACCAAAGCCCACATTACTACCACCACTCGACCTGATACACTCTCGTTGGCTGGCCCTCGCTTCATACTCGTCGCCCAAACCCACTGGTTCAGGTCATCTTACAGGACCCTGCTAGGTAAAGTCCCCCCTTATCTCTGCTCGCTGGTCACCATAGCAGCACCTATCTGTTAGACGCGCTCCAGCAGGTATATCTCTCTAGTCACCCCCAAACCATTCTCCTTGGACGCCTCTTTCCGTTCTCTGGCGCCAATGCTGAACGAACTACAAAATCTCTGAAATTGAAACACCTATCTCCCTCACATAGCTTTAAGCACCAGCTGTCAGAGCAGCTCATAGATGTACTGCACTGTACATAACCCATCTACCATTTAGCCAAACAACTACCTTTTTACCTACTGTATTTTATTTTATTTATTTATTTTGCTCCTTGCACCCCATTATTTTCATGTCTCTACTTTGCACTTTCTTCGCTGCAAACCAACATTCAGCCGGTTTTTATTTGTTTATATTTACTTGCTGTGTTGTTTCAACTCACCTCCATGGGCCTTTTATATTTTTATTTATTATTTTATTTATTTATACATATATTTGTTTGCTTCACCTCCCTTATCTCACCTCACTTGCTCACATTGTATATAGACTTATTTTTTTTTCACTGTATTATTGACTATATGTTTGTTTTACTCCAGTGTAACTAGTGTTGGTTTGTATGTGTGATTCGAAACTGCTTTGCTTTATCTTGGCCAGGTCGCAATTGTAAATGAGAACGTGTCTCAATTGCCTAACTGGTTAAATGAGGTTAAATAATAAATAAAAAAATAAAATAAAAAAAGGAAGGGGCTATGACGCTGAGAAAGTGGGAGTGTAGAGCTGCCGGCTGGTTGTCTCCCATAGCGACATCATCATCGTCATCCCTCAGTGCCACCCCCCCTAATCTCTGATGCTTATAATGCTGCTCTCTGCCTGTCTGTTCATCCTCCACATACTGCACACAACACAGATTACACACAAACCGTGCCACAGGCACACACAGGTATACACACACAGAGACTCCTGCACACACACACACAGGTTTACACACACAGAGACTCATGCACACACAGCCCACACAGGTATACACACACAGAGACTCGTGCACACGCACACACAGGTATACACACACAGAGACTCGTGCACACGCACACACAGGTATACACACACAGAGACTCGTGCACACGCACACACGGTATACACACCACAGAGACTCGTGCACACGCACACACAGGTTTACACACACAGAGACTCTGTGCACACGCACACACAGGTATACACACACAGAGACTCGTGCACACACACACAGGTAATACACACACAGAGACTTCGTGCACACGCACACAAGGTATACACACCAGAGACTCGTGCACACGCACACACAGGTATACACACACAGAGACTCGTGCACACACACACAGGTTACACACACAGAGACTCGTGCACACGCACACACAGGTATACCACACAGAGACTCGTGCACACGCACACACAGGTATACACACACAGAGACTCCTGCACACACACACACAGGTTTACACACAGAGACTGTGCAACGCACACACAGGTTACACACACAGAGACTCGTGCACACGCACACACAGGTATACACACACAGAGACTCGTGCACACGCACACACAGGTTTACACACACAGAGACTCGTGCACACGCACACACAGGTATACACACACAGAGACTCGTGCACACGCACACACAGGTATAACCACACAGAGACTCGTGCACACACACACACAGGTATACACACACAAGAGACTCGTGCACACGCACACACAGGTATACACACACAGAGACTCTGCACACGCACACACAGGTATACACACACAAGAGACTCCGTGCACACGACACACACAGGTATACACACACCAGAGACTCGTGCACACGCACACACAGGTATACACACACAGAGACTCCGTGCACACGCACACACAGGTATACACACACAGAGACTCGTGCACACGCACACACAGGTGGTATACACACACAGAGACTCATGCACACACACACAAGGTTTACACACACAGAGACTCATGCACACACACACACAAGGTTTACACACACAGAGACGCATGTCACACACACAGGTTACACACACAGAGAACTCATGTACACTACACACACAGGTTTACACACACAGAGACTCATGCACACGCACACACAGTTATACACACACAGAGACTCATGCACACGCGCACACAGGTATTACACACACAGAGGACTCATGCACAACACACGGGTTTACACACACAGAAGACTCATGCACACACACACAGGTTTACACACACAGAGACCATTCACGCAGCACATACAGGTGAACACAGGTTTACACACACAGAGACTCATGCACACACACACAGGTTTACACACACAGAGACTCATGCACACACACACAGGTTTACACACACAGAGATTCATGCACACACACACAGGTTTACACACACAGAGACTCAATTACACGCACAAAAATGTATATAGGCATGCACAAAGCACACACACCGATTCTCACAAAGACAATCATTAATTATCTCATAGAGACACTCATTAATTATCTCACAGAGACACTCATTAATTCCCTCACAGAGTCACTCATGAAATTCTCTCACAGAGACACTCATTAATTCTCCGACAGACAAACACATATGCACGCAGGTACTGAAGAGTCTAGACATAAACAATTTGTTCTAACAACATACACATAACACTCTCTTTTTCACATGCAAACACAAGACGCACACGTAGGCAACACACACATACACACATACACACACACACAAATTGTATCTTCCCTTCGATGGCGTAGAAGTCGCTTCTTGCCTTGTCTCTCAGATCGTCCACAGCTTTGTGGAAGTTACCTGTGGCACTGATGTTTAGGCCGAGGTATGAATCGTTTTTTGTGTGCTTTAGAGCAATGGTGTCTAGAATTTTTATTTTATTTTTGGTCCTGGCAACTGGACCTTATTTGGAGCACCATTATTTTTGTCTTACTCAGATTCACTGTCAGGTCCCAGGTCTGACAGAATCTGTGCAGAAGATCTAGGTGATGCTGTAGGCCCTCCTTGATTGCCGACAGAAGCACCAGATCATCGGCAAACAGTAGACATTTGACTTCAGAATCTAGTAGGATGATGCCGGGTGCTGCAGACTGTTCTAGTGCCCTCGCCAATTCATTGATATATATGTTGAAGAAGGTGGGGCTTAAGCTGCACCGCTGTCTCAGCCCAGGGCCCTGTGGAAAATAAATTGTGTTGTTTGTGTAGATGGATTTTATAATGTTGTATGTTTTTCCCCCAACACCTCTTTCTATCATTTTGGATAGCAGACCCTCTTGCCAAATTGAGTCAAAAGATTTTTTGAAATCAACAAAACATGAAAAGACATTGCATTTGTTTTGGTTTGTTTGTTTGTCAATTAGGGTGTGCAGGGTGAATACGTGTTCTGTCATACGGTAAATTGGTAAAAAGCCAATTTGACATTTGCTCAGTACATTGTTTTCACTGAGGAAATGTACGAGTCTGCCGTTAATGATAATGCAGATTCTCCCAAGGTTGCTGTTGACGCATATCCCACGGTAGTTATTYGGGTCAAATTTGTTTCACTTTTGTGGATTGAGGTGATCAGTCCTTGYTTCCTAATATTGGGGAAGATGCCAGAGCCGAGGATGATGTTACAGAGTTTAAGTATAGCCAATTYGAATTTGTGGTCTGTATATTTTAMCATTTCATTGAGGATACCATCAARWRCACAGGCRTTTTTGGGGGTTGGAGGGTTTMTATTTTGTCCTGTAGCTCATTCAATGTAATTGGAGAATCCAGTGGGTTCTGGTAGTCTTTAATAGTTGATTCTAAGATTTGTAATTGATCATATATATATTTTTGCTGTTTGTTCTTTGTTATAGAGCCAAAAAGATTGGAGAAGTGGTTTATCCATACATCTCCGTATTGGATAGATAACTCTTCGTGTTGTTGTTTGTTTAGTGTTTTCCACTTTCCCCAGAAGATTCTATGGATTCTTCAATTACATTGAGCTGATTTCTGACGTGCTGTTCCTTCTACTTCCGTAGTGTATTTCTGTATTGTTTTAGTGATTCACAAATAGTGAAGGCTCTGGGTCTCTATGTTTTTGGTTGGATAGGTTTCTCAATATCTCATTCTTTGACAAACCATTTGTCATTGCTATAAATTTTCTTAGATTGTCTGCTTCAATTATTATTTTATTTGATAGGGAAACAGAGAGGTCAACTATACTGTTAAGATTTTCTACTGCCAAGTGTAACCGATGTGAAATGGCTAGCTTAACGGTGGTGCGCGCTAATAGCGTTTCAATCGGTGACGTCACTCGCTCTGAGACCTAGAAGTAGTTGTTCCCTTTGCTCTGCAAGGGCTGCTGCTTTTGCGGAGCGATAGGCAACGATGTTGCGAGAGTGTCAGTTGTTGATGTGTGCAGAGGGTCCCTGGTTTGAGCCCAGGTAGGGGCGAGAGGGACCGAAGCTGCCACAGACCATACAAACGCTTCACACCGCGTGGCCGCGGCCACCACCTAACCTGGTGGTCCCAGCGCGCACCACCCACGTGGAGTCCCAGGTCTCCGGCAGCCTCTGGAACTGCCGATCTGCGGCCAACAAGGCAGAGTTCATTCTCAGCCTATGCTTCCCTCCAGTCCCTCGACTTCTTGGCACTGACGGAAACATGGATCACCAACAGATAACACTGCTACTCCTACTGCTCTCTCCTCGTCTGCCCACGTGTTCTCGCACACCCCGAGAGCTTCTGGTCAGCGGGGGTGCGCACCGGGATCCTCATCTCTCCCAAGTGGTCTTTCTCCCTTTTCCCCTTACCCATTGTCTATCGCCTCCTTTGAATTCTCATGCTTCACAGTTACCAGCCCTTTTCAAGCTTAACATCCTCCTATCATTATCGCCCTCCAGGTTCCCTTGGAGAGTTCATCAATGAGCTTGATGCCCTGATAAGCTCCTTTCCTGAGGCGGCTCACCTCTCACAGTTCTGGGTGACTTTAACCTCCCCACGTCTACCTTTGACTCATTCCTCTCTGCCTCCTCTTTCCACTCCTCCTCTTTTGACCTCACCCTCTACCTTCCCCCGCCTACTCACAAGGCAGGCAATCGCTCGACCTCATCTTTACTAGATCGTTCTTCCACTAACCTCATTGCAACTCCCCTCCAAGTCTCCGACCACTACCTTGTATCCTTTCTCCTCTCGCTCTCATCCATCACTTCCCACACTGCCCCTACTCGGATGGTATCGCGCCGTCCCAACCTTCGCTGCTCTCTCCCCCGCTACTCTCTCCTCTCCATCCTATCATCCTTCCCTCTGCTCAAACCTTCTCCAACCTATATCCTGATTCTGCCTCCTCAACCCTCCTCTCCTCCCTTTCTGCATCCTTGACTCTCTATGTCCCCTATCCTCCAGGGCGGCTCGTCCTCCCCTCCTGCTCCGTGGCTCGACGACTCATTGCGAGCTCACAGAACAGGGCTGCCGGGGCCGAG
>NW_019944151.1:104705-107205 GCF_002910315.2 Salvelinus sp. IW2-2015
CAACATCTCGCAGGGGAGTAACGACCCTCCTCACACCAGGGGAAGCGGCGCAGGGGTACCTATCCAGGCAAACTTGTCATAGAGCTCCCCCGGTCTGGTAGATTACTAGCCAACTCGCATGTTGGCTAGGGCTCATCCCTGGCCTGTGCCATTAAACCCCCACAAACTCATCCAGAACGCCGCAGCCCGTCTGGTGGTTCAACCTTCCCAAGTTCTCTCACGTCACCCCGCCTCCGCCTCTCTCCACTGCTTTCCAGTTGAAGCTCGCATCCCGTACGAAGACCATGGTGCTGCCTACGAGGCTGTGAGAGGGAACGGCACCTCAGTACCTTCAGGCTCTGATCAGGCCCTACACCCAAACAAGGGCACTTGCGTTCATCCACCTCCTGGCACTGCTCGCCTCCCTACCACTGAGGAAGTACAGTATCCCGCTCAGGCCCAGTTCAAAACTGTTTCGCTGCTCTGGCACCCCAATGAGTGAGGAAACAAACTCCCTCACGACGCCCCAGGACAGCGGAGTCAATCACCCCACCTTCCGGAGACACCTGAAAACCCCACCTCTTCAAGGAAACCTAGGAGTAAGGATAAAGTAATCCTTCTGACCCCCCCCCCCTTTAAAAGATTTAGATGGCACTATTGTAAAAGTGGTTGTTCCCACTGATGTCATAGAGGTGAATGCACCAATTTGTAAGTCGCTCTGGGAATAAGAGCGTCTGCTAAATGACTAAAATGTAAAGTAAATGTTAAACTGTTAACAATTGGTATGCCGTGTGACCCGGATAACACTGGTTGCTGCGGAAAAGGGAGGAGGTCAAAAGGGGCGCGTGCAAGTGTTAAACCGATGTGAAATGGCCAGTTAGTTTGCGGTGGTGCGCGCTAATAGCATTTCAATCGGTGACGTCACTCGCTCTGAGACCTAGAAGTAGTTGTTCCCCTTGCTCTGCAAGGGCTGTGGCTTTTGTGGAGCGATGGGTAACGACGCTTCGTGGGCGACTGTTGTTGATGTGTGCAGAGGGTCCCTGGTTCGAGCCCAGGTCGGGGCGAGGGGACGGACTAAAGTTAATACTGTTACACTAGCATTAAGCCTTCACTATTGTAGTGAAATATTTTGTCCAGGATGTTGTTCTGAAAGGGATTGAATTTGTTGATGCCGAATWGTTTTTTTGGTAGGTTTCCACGCTACTTTCTTTCCATCTATAACTTTTCTTAGTATTATTCAGTTCCTTTGGCTTTGATGCCTCATGATTGAGTATTGCTCTGTTCAAGTAGACTGTAATTTTGATGTGATCTGATAGGGGTGTCAGTGGGCTGACTGTGAACACTGAGAGTCTCTGGATTGAGGTCAGTGATTAATAAGTAATCTACAGTACTACTGCCAAGAGATGAGCTGTAGGTGTACCTACCATAGGAGTCCCCTCCAAGCCTTCAATTGACTATGTACAGACCCAGCGTGCGACAGAGCTGCAGGAGCTGTGACCTGTTTTTGTTGGTTGTTTTGTCATAGTTGTGTCTAGGGGGGTATAATTGGGAGGGAAGGATGTCACTTCAAGGTAGGTGTTTGTTCCCCTGAATGCTAAGAGTGTCAGGTTCTTGACTAGTTCTGGCATTTAGGTCATCGCAGACTAGTACATGTCCCTGAGCCTGGAAATGGTTGATCTCCCCCTCTAGGATGGAGAAGCTGTCGTCATTAAAGTATGTGGATTCTATTGGGGGGGATACACATGTAGGTAGCACACATGAGGAAATGTTTCTCTGTTGAGATAATTTCCTCATTCATTTCTAGCCAGATGTAAAATATTTCTGTTTTGATTCATTTAATAGAGTGGGTTAGGTCACACCTGGTAGTTTGGTGGATGGGACTACCAGCTCTCTGTAACCTAGAGGGCAACCAGTGGGTCCATCTCCTCTGTACCATGTTTCTTMTAGGATGACAATGTCTGCATTTCCAATTTTTTTGTTGAAGTCTGGGTTCCTGCTCTTTAAGCCAAAGGCACATGACCTCCGACCTTGTATGTTCTGTGTTTCTCTCTCGCACTCTTTGTTTGCCTCTCTCCCTCAGTTGTTGCTATTCTAGTTATAAGCTTTTCACAGATCTTTTTGTTAAACAAATATAATGTTTTTTGATTTAATAGGGAAGCTGAGAGTTCAAATATACTGTTAAGATTTTACTCGCCATTGGTTTACAACATCACTATTACACACAGACACACACCACACACACACACACAACACACACACACACACACCACACGCACACACACACACACACACACATCACACACAACACACACACACACACACACACACACACACACCACACACACACACACACACAACACACACCACACAACACACACACACACACGCATTAAATGTGATCCAATATACTAATCAATCACAGAATGGTCTGGCAGCCTCCCGGCTATTTGAGAAATGTTAAACACAATTATCAATTAACAGTTCAAAGACATAACAGAGGTGAAGGGCAAAAGGATTCCAG
>NW_019944151.1:109705-112435 GCF_002910315.2 Salvelinus sp. IW2-2015
TCGATCCCAGGCGTGTCACAGCTGGCCGTGACTAGGAGCCCAAAGGCAGCACAATTGGCCCAGCATCGTCCGTTATGAGAGAGGGTTTGCAGGCCGAGAGATTCCTGATTCCCATCCGGCGGCTTGCGCAGCACCTGACGGGTGGGCGCAGGGACGCTACACTGTACGAGTTCGGTTCCTCCAACACATTAGTGCTTCCGGGATAAGCGGCATATGTTCAAGAAGTACTTGTGGTTGCTGGGCGGGTTTCGTGGGCACGACTCTCGCCCGTCTCTCCCGTCCTATGGGGTGCAGCAATGGGACACGAGACTAAATTAAAATAAAATACATTTGTTAATAATGTCTCCGGGGCGGATTGAAGTGGCCCATGGCGGTGCCGTACTTTGCCTCCCCTCTTCTCTAAAACCCAACCAATGCTAGTAATCATATGATTACACTAACAAACATAATGTAAACAAAACAACACGATATAAATAATAAACAAGAAAACATGAGAATTATGGATATTGTACAGTCAGTTTCCATACCATATTTACAACATGCAAGGATACTGGGCTTGTTTCATTTCCATCGTGTCTCCCATACCTTTTCACTGTCCACTCCGTCTTCCTTCTACAGGAAAGTGATGGTGACTCGCATTTTCGTTAATGGTCAACCGTGGAACACCAGCCCTGGGAACTGCCGGAGTGTGCAGCATGATTCCGTGTCACTGTTGGTTAGTTGTATTCTGTTTGTGTTGTGTTGACGTGGTGTTGTGTGTGTGTGTGTGTGTGTGTGTGTGTGTGTGTGTGTGTGTGTGTGTGGTGGTGTCCGTGTGATTTGTGTGTGTGTGTGTCTCCAAGTGAAGAGTCTGAACTCTAAGCCACTTTGAACAATGTGTGGGTAAGAGCAACCGACGAAACTCTTCCTCTGTCTGTTTCTCAATGCCAGTGATATTATCCAGCGAAATAGGCTAATGGCTGTTGATAGCTGACCGGGCTAAGCATTTTTTTACTTGGTGATCCTCGTCTAGCTAACAGGCGCAGTCGTTTAATTTGGGATCTTGCTGCGTTCGCAAGTACCGAGCCACCAACACCCCATCCAAATGTTGAGTGATAACAAATGATGAAATTCATTTTGTCTTGTGTGTTGTTTGTGTTGGTGTTTGGGTTTGTTGTGTGTGGTCGTGTGCGTGTGTGTTGTGGGTGGGTGTTGTGTGTGAGTGGTTGTTGTGTGTGGGTTGTGTGTTGTGTGTGTGTGTGTGTGTGTTGTGTGTGTGTGTGTTGGTGAATGTGTGTGGTGTGTGTGTGTGGTGTGTTGTACCTTGTGTTGTCGAGCCAAATTCCATGCTTCATGATTATTAACAATATTGCTATAAATCACTTTGGAAAGACTTTGGAAAGACTTTGGAAAGACTTTGGAAAGACTTTGGAAAGACTTTGGAAAGACTTGAGTTGGCTGCTGTTTTTTTCGTCCACTGATAAATAAGCCTACGTACAGTAAAGCCCGGTTCTGTGTTGTATTGGCGTGAGGCTGGAGGCTTGATAGACTACATAGCTAAGCAGACGTCAGGTTGACGCTAGCCAAAGAGGCCCAGGCAGGCTGATAGAAAACCGAGGAATGGGCGTGCATTTCGTTCAGGCTTTCTTTCTCATGGGCTGCATCTGAAGTAAGACCCTACGGTCTTTAAAGTACACAACTTTTTACCCGAGTCTCATGGACCCTGTTTAAATGTAGTGCACTATACTGTAGGGCCGCTATTTCAGACACAGCCGTGGGTTATGCTGAAATCAGGGTTAAACGGTTTAAATTAAGGAAGAATGCAGATCAGCTACTCTCTGGAAGAGTACACTAGTAGAGAAGTTTGTTTTGGACATTCTGAAATAATGAAGCATAACAATGACTAACACAGCTCGTAATTTACCTCAACAAATTTGAATAAGGAAAGTTTTATAACTTAACAACTCTACTCTCTGAGAGGGGGGGGGGGAACAGCGACACACAAATCATACAAAACATGAATTAACGTGTGTGTTTATACTGCGTGTTCGTGACAGTATGTGCGTGTCGACGTAGAGGCATCTCCCTGCCTGTGTGTGTGTGTTTGTGTGTGTGCTGTCCATAATTTTAAAAAAGTGAACTACCTGCTCTGGACTTCACAGAGGCTCTGAAGGGTCTGACATGTCTGAACACAGGCCAGATGGTAACGGTTAAGAGAGATGACTTGGTGCCACTGTCATTTAGACAAATAGGTCAAAGAGTCTCTTCCATTGAATAATTCCTCAACCCTTTTGTTGAATCATCCAAATATTTGGATTCCTCAAAATAAAGAGAGAAACAAAGATAGTAATTGATGCATTTCTTTGAACGAAAGAGGAGAATTAAAAGTAACAAACAAAATCTTKATTTCGTTTGATCATTCATTTATTGAGACTGAAGGCAATTTGTTTTGCCCAAACCGAAATCGCCATGACGACTCGTATCAATGCACATTCTAGCGTGTGGTGAGTATATAAACCTCATTGCTATTATATAGATTGTTGTTCTCACAAGCCATGGTTATTCCTCCTCTCCCCTGTAACTATTCCCCAGGTTATTCCCCCCGCCTCTCTCCTGTAACTATTCTCCAGGTTATTCCCCCCTCCTCTCCCCTGTAACTATTCTCCAGGTTATTCCCCCTCCTCTCTCCTGTAACTATTCTTCTCCAGTTAAATTCCCACCCCCTCCCCATACCTATCCACCAGTTATCCC
>NW_019944152.1:0-27012 GCF_002910315.2 Salvelinus sp. IW2-2015
TCAGTGAGGGGTGATACTATAACATCTATTAGTCTAGTCAGTGAGTGAGAGTGAGGTGGGAGGAGGGGTAGGATTAAGGCATCTACTTAGTCTAGTCAGTGAGGGTGATACTATACATATATTAGTCTAGTCAGTGAGGGGTGCATACTATACATCTATTAAAGATCTAGTCTAGTGAGGGTGATACTATACATCTATTAGTCTAGTCAAGTGAGGGGGTGATACTAAATACACATCTATATAGTCTAGTCTGTGAGGGGTGATACTATACATTTTAGTCTGTCAGTGAGGGGTGATACTATACATCTATTAGTCTAGTCAGTGAGGGGTGATACTATACATTATTAGTCTAGTCAGTAGACGATGGGTGTTACTATACAGATCTATTAGTCTGAGTCTGTGAGGGGTGTTACTATACATCTATTAGTCTAGTCAGTGAGGGGTGTTACTATACACTCTATTAGTCTAGTCAGTGAGGGTGGATAACTATACATCTATTAGTCTAGTCTAGTCGTGAGGGGTGATACTATACATCTATTAGTCTAGTCAGTGAGGGGTGATACTATACATCTATTAGTCTAGTCAGTGAGGGGTGTTACTATACATCTATTAGTCTAGTCGTGAGGGGTGTACTTAACATCTATTAGTCTAGTCAGTGAGGGGTGTTACTATACATCTATTAGTCTAGTCAGGTGAGGGGTGATACTAAATCTATTAGTTAGTCTAGTCAGTGAGGGTGATACTATACATCTATTAGTCTAGTCAGTGAGGGGTGTTACTATACATCTATTAGTCTAGTCAGTGAGGGGTGTATATACATCTATTGTCTAGTCAGTGAGGGGTGATACTATACATCTATTAGTCTAGTCAGTGAGGGGTGATATCTATACATCTATTAGTCTAGTTAGTCGTGAGGGGTGTTACTATACATCTATTAGTACTAGTCAGTGAGGGGTGATACTATACATCTATTAGTCTAGTCAGTGAGGGTGACACTATAACATCTATTAGTCTATGTCTGAGGGGTGTTACTATACATCTATTAGTAGTAGTCAGTGAGGGGTGTACTATAACTCTATTAGTCTAGTCTGTCAGTGAGGGGTGATACTATACATTCTATAGTCTAGTCAGTGAGGGGTGATACTATACATCTATTAGTCTAGTCAGTGAGGGGTGGATACTATACATCTATTAGTCTGTCAGTGAGGGGTGTACTATACATCTATTAGTCTAGTCAGTGAGGGGTGATACTATACATCTATTAGTCTAGTCTGTCAGTGAGGGGTGATACTATACATCTATTAGTCTAGTCTGTCAGTGAGGGGTGATACTATACATCTATTAGTCTAGTCAGTGAGGGGTGATACTATACATCTATTAGTCTAGTCAGTGAGGGGTGATACTATACATCTATTAGTCTAGTCAGTGAGGGGTGATACTATACATCTATTAGTCTAGTCAGTGAGGGGTGTTACTATACATCTATTAGTTAGTCAGTGAGGGGTGATACTATACATCTATTAGTCTAGTCAGTTGAGGGGTGATACTATACATCTATTAGTCTAGTCATGTGAGGGTGATACTATACATCTATTAGTCTGAGTCAGTGAGGGGTGTTACTATACATCTATTAGTCTAGTCAGTGAGGGGTGATACTATACATCTATTAGTCTAGTCAGTGAGGGGTGATACTATACATCTATTAGTCTAGTCAGTGAGGGGTGTTACTATACATCTAGTCTAGTCTGTCAGTGAGGGGTGATACTATACATCTATTAGTCTAGTCAGTGAGGGGTGATACTATACATCTATTAGTCTAGTCAGTGAGGGGTGATACTATACATTATTAGTCTGTCAGTGAGGGGTGATACTATACATCTATTAGTCTAGTCAGTGAGGGGTGTTACTATACATCTATTAGTCTAGTCAGTGAGGGGTGATACTATACATATATTAGTCTGTCAGTGAGGGGTGATACTATACATCTATTAGTCTGTCAGTGAGGGTGATACTATACATCTATTAGTCAAGTCAGTGAGGGGTGATACTATACATCTATTAGTCTGTCAGTGAGGGGTGATACTATACATCTATTAGTCTGTCAGTGAGGGGTGATACTATACATCTATTAGTCTAGTCAGTGAGGGGTGATACTATAACATCTATTAGTCTAGTCAGTGAGGGGTGATACTATACATCTATTAGTCTAGTCTAGTCAGTGAGGTGGATACTATACATCTATTAGTCTAGTCAGTGAGGGGTGATACTATACATCTATTAGTCTAGTCAGTGAGGGGTGATACTATACATCTTTTAGTCTAGTCAGTGAGGGGTGTTACTATACATCTATTAGTCTAGTCAGTGAGGGTGATACTATACATCTATTAGTCTGGTCAGTGAGGGGTGATACTATACATCTATTAGTCTAGTCAGTGAGGGGTGATACTATACATCTATTAGTCTGTCAGTGAGGGGTGATACTATACATCTATTAGTCTAGTCAGTGAGGGGTGATACTATACATCTATTAGTCTGTCAGTGAGGGGTGATACTATACATCTATTAGTCTGTCAGTGAGGGGTGTTACTATACATCTATTAGTCTAGTCAGTGAGGGGTGTTACATACATCTATTAGTCTGTCAGTGAGGGGTGATACTATACATCTATTAGTCTAGTCAGTGAGGGGTGATACTATACATCTATTAGTCTGTCAGTGAGGGGTGATACTATACATCTATTAGTCTAGTCAGTGGAGGGTGATACTATACATCTATTAGTCTAGTCTGTCAGTGAGGGGTGATACTATACATCTATTAGTCTAGTCAGTGAGGGGTGTTACTATACATCTATTAGTCTAGTCAGTGAGGGTGATACTAATACATCTATTAGTCTAGTCAGTGAGGGGTGATACTATACATCTATTAGTTCTAGTCGTGAGGGGTGTTTACTATACATCTATTAGTCTAGTCAGTGAGGGGTGATACTATACATCTATTAGTCTAGTCAGTGAGGGGTGATACTATACATCTATTAGTCTGTCAGTGAGGGGTGATACTATACATCTATTAGTCTAGTCAGTGAGGGGTGTTTACTATACATCTATTAGTCTATGTCAGTGAGGGGTGTTACTATACATCTATTAGTCTAGTCAGTGAGGGGTGATACTATACATCTATTAGTCTGTCAGTGAGGGTGTGATACTATACATCTATTAGTCTGTCAGTGAGGGGTGATACTATACATCTATTAGTCTAGTCAGTGAGGGGTGTTACTATACATCATTTAGTCTAGTCAGTGAGGGGTGATACTATACATCTATTAGTCTGTCATGAGGGTTGATACTATACATCTATTAGTCTAGTCTAGTCAGTGAGGGGTGATACTATACATCTATTAGTCTGTCAGTGAGGGGTGATACTATACATCTATTAGTCTAGTCTAGTCAGTGAGGGGTGATACTATACATTATTAGTTAGTCTAGTCAGTGAGGGGTGATACTATACATCTATTAGTCTAGTCAGTGAGGGTGATACTATACATCTATTAGTCTAGTCAGTGAGGGGTGTCTATACATCTATTAGTCTAGTCAGTGAGGGGTATACTATACATCTATTAGTCTAGTCAGTGAGGGGTGTTACTATACATCTATTAGTCTAGTCAGTGGGGGTGATACTATACATCTATTAGTCTAGTCAGTGAGGGGTGATACTATACATCTATTAGTCTAGTCAGTGAGGGTGATACTATACATCTATTAGTCTAGTCAGTGGAGGGTGATACTATACATCTATTAGTCTAGTCAGTGAGGGGTGATACTATACATCTATTATCTAGTCAGTGAGGGGTGATACTATACATCTATTAGTCTAGTCAGTGAGGGGTGATACTATACATCTATTAGTCTAGTCAGTGAGGGTGATACTATACATCTATTAGTCTAGTCAGTGAGGGGTGATACTATACATCTATTAGTCTAGTCAGTGAGGGGTGTTACTATATATCTATTAGTCTAGTCAGTGAGGGGTGATACTATACATCTATTAGTCTGTCAGTGAGGGGTGATACTATACATCTATTAGTCTAGTCAGTGAGGGGTGTTACTATAACATCTATTAGTCTAGTCAGTGAGGGGTGATACTATACATCTATTAGTCTAGTCAGTGAGGGGTGTTACTATACATCTATTAGTCTAGTCAGTGAGGGGTGATACTATACATCTATTAGTCTAGTCAGTGAGGGTGTTACTATACATCTATTAGTCTGTCAGTGAGGGGTGATACTATACATCTATTAGTCTAGTCAGTGAGGGGTGTTACTATACATCTATTAGTCTGTCAGTGAGGTGATACTATACAATCTATTAGTCTAGTCAGTGAGGGGTGTTACTATACATCTTTAGTCTAGTCAGTGAGGGGTGTTACTATACATCTATTAGTCTAGTCAGTGAGGGGTGTTACATACATCTATTAGTCTAGTCAGTGAGGGGTGATACTATACATCTATTAGTCTAGTCTAGTCAGTGAGGGGTGATACTATACATCTATTAGTCTAGTCAGTGAGGGGTGATACTATACATCTATTAGTCTGTCAGTGAGGGGTGATACTATACATCTATTAGTCTAGTCAGTGAGGGGTGTTACTATACATTCTATTAGTCTAGTCAGTGAGGGGTGTTACTATACATCTATTAGTCTAGTCAGTGAGGGGTGTTACTATACATCTATTAGTCTAGTCAGTGAGGGGTGTACTATACATCTATTAGTCTAGTCAGTGAGGGGTGATACTATACATCTATTAGTCTAGTCAGTGAGGGGTGTACTATACATCTATTAGTCTAGTCAGTGAGGGGTGATACTATACATCTATTAGTCTAGTCAGTGAGGGGTGACTATATATCTATTAGTCTAGTCAGTGAGGGGTGATACTATACATCTATTAGTCTAGCTCAGTGAGGGGTGATACTATACATCTATTAGTCTAGTCAGTGAGGGGTGATACTATATATCTATTAGTCTAGTCGTGAGGGGGTGATACTATACATCTATTAGTCTAGTCAGTGAGGGGTGATACTATACATCTATTAGTCTAGTCAGTGAGGGGTGATCACTATAACATCTATTAGTCTAGTCAGTGAGGGGTGTTACTATATATCTATTAGTCTTAGTCAGTGAGGGTGATACTATACATCTATTAGTCTAGTCAGTGAGGGGTGATACTATACATCTATTAGTCAGTTTCCACGCTGACATCAATAGAACGTAACATCCCACACTAAGAAGGAAAAAGTGTGTGTGTTCCACGTGGGTCTCGTCAATTAATTCCATAACCAGGGCAATCATTTTCAAATGGACATGGGGGGGGGGGTACTTGCAGTCATTTTTTATAAATGTAATCTTTATTTAACTAGGCAAGTCAGTTATGAACAAATTCTTATTTACATTGACAGCCTACCCCGGCCAAACGCGGATGACGCTGGGACAATTGTGCACGGCACAATGGACTCCCAATCACGGCCCGACGTGATTTAACGTGGATTCGAACCAGGGACTGRAGTGACACCTCCTGCACTGAGATGCAGTGCCTTATACCGCTGCACAACTCAGTAAAACCTCACAACAGGTGACTGGACTGAACACATTCAGACCGCTCTGACCTAAAGAGAAGAACCTAACATCCATCCATCCTCAGACTCACCTGTTCATCACAGTCAGACTCCAGGTAGGTGGTGTCCTTGACTAAGCAGTTTTCAAAGCCGCTTTCGTCACTCTCATTTAGGCACTCACAGCCAGTTTTGTTCACAAACGGCATCAGGTCCATCTGAACACACAGACACAGTACAAAAATATATTTTTTTAAAGGACGCACACAAGGTGAACCCATGTTAAGTGCACATTAGAAGCGAGCACAYAAATAAAGATTTCATTCTAGTCAGAGGTTCTCGCACCTACTTGTGTAGTTGTGTAAAGCATCACCCTAAATGTTGACACTGCTTTACTGAAATGTGAGCTTATGTAGCGTATGGTTAGCTTCGACTTATGCTAAACCTTGCTACTGCCTTCCTGAGACCTGTCCTGGGATACCGTCACCACAGACCCAGAAATCAGTCAGCATTGACAGTGCAAGACAGGGAGGGGATCTGAGTTCACATCCTGTCTCGGAAAGACAGGGAGGGGTTCTGAGTTCACATCCTGTCTCGGAAAGACAGGGAGGGGTTCTGAGTTCACGTCCTGTTTCGGGAAGACAGGGAGGGGTTCTGAGTTCACGTCCTGTCTCGGGAAGACAGGGAGGTGTTCTGAGTTTGCGTCCCAGGTCGGGAAGACAAGGACAGAACTCAGAAGTATATCTAGCCTAGGGTGAACTTCCCAAAAAACATAAAGATCGGTTAAGCTAGTTGCTGGGCAATAGACAAACTATGATCTTAATTCTAAAGATMATCTTTACATTTTGGGAAACTCACKCGAGTGATGTAGTTCATCATATACTCACATATCCCTTGGGAATGTCTGAGTCCTCGTTGCTTCCAGGGTCGTTTTCTACATGCTGCTTGATCTTCTCCTCTAATCCTGAGGCATCTGCACCTTGATACAGGTCAATTCGCACTTTGTTACGGAAAAACAAAAACGTTGGCGTTGCAGAGATGTTGTTGGCGGCAGCCGTTGCCTGAAAGAGGGAGATTGACATTCAAGTCTTAGTCACGTGCCTCAACACACATACCAGACGTCTTCATCTGTATTGCTCAATGAATAACATGAGGATGTTGACATGTCTGAGGCTATACATCACTTCTTGTTTACCCAGTCTCCTATGACGACAACAACAACATAATGGAGTACCTGGTGTTTTGATAACGACACAGTAGGCTGTATTAATAAAACTCCAAAAAAATAACCTCACCTGACAGACGTGTACATCTACTTCAAGAAAAATTACGTGTGGGTACTTGTTACTCAACATGTTGAAAGGAGGGGATATTCTGACACAGGGTCGACACCTGGGGAGCGAAGAGGAGTTTAATAGGAAGCTATTGTCAACTGAACCCGAAGTTTAGTTAAATGGCTAACGTTAGTTAACTAGCTATTAACAATGGCTGTTATAAACAAAACATAAATGCTAAAGTAAGCCTTACATGTGCAGTAGCTAAAGCAATAGCTGGCTAAGCATTATTCTTCAGAGTTCGCCAGTTATCTAGATCGTTAACTAGCTAACGAACGTTAGCAAACATAGCTGTTGAGTTCCCTTCACGGGGAAGAGCATAGCTCGCTAGTAGATGGCTATTAAAACCACTAGCCAGATAGGTGGATGGCTAGCTAGATAATATTACTTCTATGTACCACAGATTATATCGAACATACTTGACTGTATTGTTAGATAGCTAGTACCAGACTACTGTCATGCTGTTAACAAAGTTGTCTAGCTAGCTTAGCCTGTCTGATATTGCTAAGTCATAGCTGGCTAAGCTATCTAGCTAACGTTAGTTACCTAACAGCGTGGTATGTTGTCCGAGTTAAGTTATCGTTAGTTATTTTTGTCACACTTTTAAAATAGCTTTTTGAAAATACTCAACAACTGATGCACCGTGAAATCCGAAACAAATTGACTAACTATCTGGTTATACATTCACAAATGAAAGRGGATCACTCATTTCAGTGTAGATCATAGCTAGCTGGTAAAGGCAGGGCCTGGGAACAGATTTTGAACCTTACCCGGCCATTGTGAACTTCACTACCGCAAGCCTTGAGCCGGCTTCTGCTAGCTCAGGTTGGAATTCMGAATCATTTCCGATTACCTTTACCCCGACCATTTTACAGAATACAGCTGCAAATATGTATCTTATTTATGACAGATTATATACAAAACAGTGTCACGGGTGTACACTGTCCAAACTCAACTRCTCTCTAGAATCACACACTTTACTGAAGCGCCTTGACGAATGTTGGCCATTAACCAATGAAAACCAAGGAGGGCGTGGCCAACTCCACAGCTAAAACAAATCACAGAAATATAATGAATTTATTCTCTTTCGATTTAACAAATAATGATCCAAGGTAAGTTTTTAGTTTACGTGAATCTATCGAAATCAAATCAGATTCTATTTGTCACATGCCCCCGAATACAACGTGTGTAGACTTAACCGTGAAATGCTTGCTTATGAGCCCTTCCCAATGATGCAGAGTTAAACAATTATAATAAAACTAAAAATATTAACAGGAGGAATAAAATACACAAGAATGGTGCTATATACAGGAAGTACCAGATCAATGTGGAGCTATATACAGGAAGMACCAGATCAATGTGGAGCTACAGTGGGGAGAACAAGTATTTGATACACTGCCGAGTTTGCAGGTTGTCCTACTTACAAAGCATGTAGAGGTCTGTAATTTTTATCATAGGTATACTTCAACTGTGAGAGACGGAATCTAAAACAAAAATCCAGAAAATCACATTGTATGATTTTTAAGTAATTAATATCGTTGAGCCTTGTGTTTATTGAGCCATCACTCGTACATGAATATAGTGCTGTATCCCACACTTTATCCATACCTATTAAGAATTCCGGCTCTACTCTCTAGCGATAACATCCCCTTTAGTTTTTCTACTTATAATATAGCCACATGTCCGTTCGGTGCGCACTGCGATTACCTGGTAACATACGCTTGACACCCATATATGATCCTGTATCTGACATCGTCCGTAATATTCTCCAGGTATATTTTCACACTTAACAAGAAACCAACGCTCATGTTAGACCACGAGGCGACTCCTCATATCTGAAACTAGACTCCAACCTACTACACTAATGGCCAAATAGTCATCTCCGGATGAACAGACGTCTGTGCTAACTGATCATCAGGAAGTAGACAGGTGAAAAACTTGCAATCACCTGCACAAAACCAAAAATCCAGAGAATTCACATTGTATGATTTTTTGAAGTAGATCAGGTTAGTCTAAGAGGCGAGAAATTATAGGCTATATGGCGCAGCTGGATGGAACGGAGAACAAAGTATTGTCGACACAACTGTTGTGACATCAGGCACGAACAAGCAGAAACTTTTTAAATAAATCTAATGTTAAGAAGGTTCAATAATGCAGAACCGGATACCACCCTTTATCATATCCGATCCGGGATTATCATGAGTATCCTCACATGCTAAAAATCCTCCACGTCCGCCGTTGTGCCTGTAGTTCTTGCAGCCACCCATGCTATTGCATTGATCCACTCTATCGAGCAGGCGAGTACAAGGTGATTGTTGGGGACCCACGTGGCATCCAATCCCCATACCAGAAACACTTCTCCACGTACAGCATCCTTCAGGCTTTCAGAGGCCTGTTGGGCCAGGTAGCTCGTCAATGACCCTGGGACAATAAGACAGGACGTTCTCAGTGCTCCGCTCCAAAGAAGACCACTCAGTAGTTTGCGTCGACAGTCAAGTGGAGAGAAAACTGGCACCATTAAGTACACCCAACCTCACCATGGAACGCTTCGCGAAGCAATGCTTCTATGAGACTGTGAGTCACACATACAATCCTTCAGTTGCCCTTGCTCGAGCGCACTGGCAATTCGGGGTCCCCGCTTTCTCTCAACCAGGCCTTGCTCAATGTCCCAGGCCGCGGTCGTGAACTTGCTGGGTAATTTGCCCAATGACCCCACATAAAAATCTGAGGATAGCCAAAGTCCACAAGAGGTAAAGAGCGAGAGAACCCTCAATCTTGTGTCAATGCCTCTATACCTGAGGGAAGGAGGTTTGCTTCTGGCCAAAAAGAATTTCTCACGGATACATGGCCCACCCTCCATGATCCATCCTTGCCCGCTCAATGACGGTGTTCAGAGTCGTCTACATGTGCCAGACCCTTAAATAGAATAGAGCAGAAAACCATGTCTTACCCCAAAGATGATGTTTTCCACCTCCATGCTTTCGACTGGTTGGAGTTGATCTAAACTTATCCACTCCTGGCCATGGTTGGTGTTCTTAGAGTTGTTTGAGAATGTTTTATTGTTACTCACTGCGCTAAGTCTAATTCCCTCCAGAACAACGGCCGAGTGCGAGTTTTAGATCAAACAGACCTTAGTTTTGTCTCATCACAGGACCACATGACCTTCCTTCCCCATTCCTACTCTGATCATCCAGTAGGATAGAAGAGGATACACACAACACTCAATAATTCAAACATCTATACGGGGCAACTTATCAGACGTAGGGCCTTACAACTGAAAGACACAAATCAACATAAGAAACAACCCCCAGCCCAACCCTTTAGCGTGAACCTATATTAGAGCAGTTGGCAAGAGTGCGACAGAGAACAAAATAACCAACATCACTCTTTCAGGAAGGTTGCTTTTTACCTGCAAATAACTCCACGAGGACATACGGGAGACGGCCAGGGACGAGTCTGATATAACCTTTTAATGTTGCAATATGACCAGCACTCGCTTTTATATTAAGACGACACGATAGTGGCTGGACCCGGAAAGTGCTGCATGGCATGGGCCGCTCATTCACTGCTATCGTGAGAGAGATCTTGAGAAGCCCAACAAACCTCAGCTTTTGGCCTCAGCTTAAAGAGCATTTGACGAATGGTGAGGTCACGTGAACTTATGAGCCATTCGGAGCTGATCTGTCCAAGCATGATGACAACGACCCGACCTGAAACAACCACAGCCAGGGCAACTAAGGAAGTGGCTCGTAAAGAAAGCATCTCAAGGTCCTGGAGTGTGCCCTGTACCAGTCTCCAGACCTGAACCCAATAGAAAATCTTGGTATGAGGCACTGAAAAGTCCGTTATTGCCCAGCAACAGCCCTGAAACCTGAAGGATCTGGAGAACGTCTGTATGGAGGAGTGGGCCAAAATCCCTGCTGCAGTGTGTGCAACCTGGTCAAAGAACTACAGGAAACGTATGATCTCTGTAATTGCAAACAAAGGTTTCTCTTACCAAATATTAAGTTCTGCTTTTCTGATGTATCAAATACTTATGTCATTGCAATAAAATGCTAATTAATTACTTAAAAATCATACAATGTAATTCTCGCTTTGTATTTAATACCGTCTCTCACAGTTGAAGTGTACCTATGATAAAAATTACAGACCTCTACATGCTTTGTAAGTAGGAAAACCTGCAAAATCGGCAGTGTATCAAATACTTGTTCTCCCCACTGTATATACAGGGAGTACCAGTACCAGATTAATGTGGAGCTATATACAGGGATTACCAGTACCAGATCAATGTGGAGCTATATACAGGGAGTACCAGTACCAGATCAATGTTTGAATGTGTGTTTGTGTTGTCGGTATGCGTGTGTGTGAGTATGTAGTGTGTGTGAATGTGTGGGGGTTTTGTGTTGGGAGTGTCAGTGTAGTGTGTATATATAGCGTGTACAGTACCAGTCAAAAGTTTGGACATACCTACTCATTCAAGGGTTATTCTTTATTTTTACTATTTTCTACATTGTACAATACTACTGATGACATCAACACCATGAAATAACAGATGTGGAATCATGTAGTAACCAAAAAAGTGTTAAACAAATCAAAATATATATTTTGATTTTAGATTCTTCAAAGTTCAAAGCTGTCATCAAGGCAAAGGGGTGGCTACTTTGAAGAAACCCTTTTTTTGGTTACTACATGATTCCATATGTGTTATTTCATATTTTTTGATGTCTTCACTATTATTCTACAATGTAGAAAACAGTAAAAAATAAAGAAGAAACCTGGAATGAGTAGATGTGTCCAATCTTTTGACTGGTACCGTATATGGTTTTGTGAGGGTGCGTAGAGTCAGTGCAGGTAGTCCAGGTAACCATTAATTAACTATTTAGCAGTCGTATGGCTCGGGGGTGGAAGCTGTCTCGGAGCCTATTGGTCCGAGAGCCGATGCTCCGGTACCGTTTCCTGGATGGTAGCAGAGTGAACAGTCTATGGCTTGGTTGGCGTGAGTCTATGGGAATTCTTTGACCCCAGTGATGTACTGGGCTGTCCGCTCTACCAAGCAGTAAAGTAGCCAGTCAAAATGCTCTCGATGATGCAGCTGTAAAACRTTTTGAGGATCCGAGGGCCCATGCAAAAAAAAAATGTATCCTCCTGACGGCGAAGAGGCGCTGTTCTGCCATTTCCATGACTGTGCGGGTGTGTGTGTGGATTGTGTTAAGTCCCTAGTGATGTGGARGCCAAGGAACTTGAAGCTCTTGACCCACCCCACTACAGCCCCGCAAATATGGATGGGAGAATGCTCTCCCCTCTTTCTCCTGTAGTCCACAATCAGCTCCTTGGTCTTACTGACTTTGAGGAAGAGGTTACTGTTATGGTACCACACTACCAAATCTCTGACCTCCTCCCTGTAGACTGTCTCATCGCAGTCGGACACCAGGCCTATCACCGTCACGTCGTCAGCAAACTTGATGATGTTGTTGGAGTCGTGCGTGACCATGCAGTCGTGGGTGAACAGAGAGTACAGGAGCATACACCCTTGATGGGCCCCCGTGTTGAGGGTCAGCATGCCGGGGAGGTGTTTGTGCTGTTGCCTACCCTCACTACCTGGGGCCCGTCCCATCAGGAAGTACAGGATCCAGTTGCAAAGGGAGGTGTTCAATCCCAGGGTTCCAGCTTGGTAATGAGCTTGSAGGGGACTATGGTGTTGAATGCTGAGCTGTAGAATATGAACAGTATTTTCACATAGTTATTCCCCCCTGTTGTCCAGATGGGAGAGGGCAGTGTGAAGTGCACTTGAGATCGCGTCCTCTGTGGATCTGTTTAGGCGGTATTGGAATTGGACTGGGTCTAGGGTGTCTAGGATGATGGTGTTGATGTGTGTCATAGCCAGCCTTTTTAAAGCACTTTGTCAATTACAGATGTGAGTGCTACAGGGGCGATAGTCATTTAGCCAGGTCATCTTGGAGTTCTTTGGAACAGGGACAATGGTGGTCAGCTTGAAACATGTTAGGATTACAAGGAGAGATTGAAAATGTCTGTGAAGACACTTGCCAGCTGGTCTGCGCATTCTTTGATAACGCGCCCTGGTATTCCTTCTGGCCTGACAGTCTTGTGATTGTTAACCTGTTTAATGGTTTTACTCACACGGGCTGTCAGGGTTCCTCCTGACCACCAGAGGGCGGCAGAGACCGAKCTAGATACTTTTATTGTGTCTTATTATTTCAAGATTGTGTCCCTGTTAAAAGAGGTGTGTTTTCTGTGGCCATTTACAGATGCTTGAATTGTTTACTGTGTGTGGTTGTTTCCTGAGTGAGTTTTCAACACTTAGTGTTTGTTGTTTTCCCCCTAGGTGTACTGTTTCTCAGTAAAGTATTTATGTTTATCCTTAACCATTGATGTGTGGTCTCTTCTCTGCAKCTGMGTCTAACCTCATATRGGCCGGAGAGAGACATCACAAAGTCATCCGGGAACAGGGGCTTTCARGCAAGACCCAGTGGTTGTATTCCTRCTCGACGTGAGCATCACAGTCTGTACCAGCAAAACAGTCTTGTAGACTCGCGTTTGCTTTATCGGACCACTTCTGTATTGAGCGCGTCATTGGTACATCCTGTTTCAGCTTTTGTTTGTAAGCAGGAAAATAGTAATGGTCAGAATTGCCGAAGGGAGGTTGGGGGAGCTCCTCATTGTTCCTTGGAGTAGTTCTAGTGGTTTAGAGTTTGAGTGGTGTTGTGTTTGTGTGTGTGTGTGTGGTGTGTTGTGTGTGTGTGTGGTGTGTGTGTGGTGTGTGTGTGTGTGGTGTGTGTGTGTGGTGTGTGTGTGTGTGTGTGTTTGTGTGTGTGTGTGTGTGTGTGTGTGTGTGTGTGTGTGTGTGAGAATGGTTTTATTAAGTCTCCCTCGTTAGTCTTTGCCCACCGAGATGCTGCCTCTACTTTGTTTTATGGCCCATACAGTTTGTTGAATGCCAATGCCGTGGTGTTGGCTGTGGAGGGATTTATACAGCTGTGGCGATTACGGATGAGAACACTCGGTAGATAAAAGGTCGGCAGCTTATCACGAGGTATTGAATATCAGCTGAACAAAAGCTCCAGATGTCCTTCACATTGGAAGTAGTGATTACATGTTTATACTGTGGGGGGGGGGGGGTTCTTTATATATTTTTTCATGTTCCAGGCAATCTCTAAACACAAAATTATTAAGATCTGAACATATTTATGATCTGAAGAGAACGTAAACTGACTCACCTCCAGTCTCCATTGAATTGGCTTAGAATGCATATACGCTGGGCTGTGTGTGTGTGTGTGTGTGTGTGTGTGTGTGTGGTGTGTGTGTGTGTTGTGTGTGTGTGTGGTGTGTGTGTGTGTGTGTGTGTTGTGTGTGTGTGTGTGTGTGTGTGTGTGTGTGTGTGTGTGGGTGTGGTGTGTGTGTGTGTGTGTGTGTGTGTGTGTGTGCATTTCTTTAGATAGTGTTATATATACATACAGTGCATTTGGGAAATTGTTCAGGAACTCTTCACTTTTTCCACATTTTGTTATGTTACAGCCTTATTCTAAAATAGATTGCATGTTGTTTTTTTTGTCCTCATCAAAATACACACAATATCCAATAATGACAAAGCGAAAACAGGTTTTTAAATGTTTGCAAATGTATTCAAAGTTTTTACAAAAATAGCTACCTTAAATAAATATTCAGACCCTTTGCTATGAGACTCGAAATTGAGCAGAGGTGCATCCTCTTTCCATTGATCATCTTTGAAATGTTTCTACAACTTGATTGGACATGATTTGGAAAGACACACCTGTCTTCAGTGGCTTGCAAAAGTATTCACCCCCCTTGGTATTTTTCCTATTTTGTTGCCTTACAACCTGGAATTAAAATAAAAAAWTTTGGGGGGGTTTGTCTCATTTGATTTACACAACATGCCTACCACTTTGAAAATGCAAAATATTTTCTGATGTGAAACAAACAAGAAATAAGACAAAAAAACAGAACTTGAGCATGCATAACTATTCACCCCCCCCCAAAGTCAATACTTTGTAGAGCAACCTTTTGCAGCAATTACAGCTGAAAGTCTCTTGAGGTATGTCTCTAAGCTTGGCACATCTAGCCACTGGYATTTTTGCCCATTCTTCAAGAAAAAAATTCTCCAGCTCCTTCAAGTTGGATGGGTTCCGCTGGTGCACAGCAATCTTTAAGTCATACCACAGATTCTCAATAGGATTGAGGTCTGGGCTTTGACTAGGCCATTCCAAGACATTTAAATGTCTCGAGTGTTGCTTTAACAGTATGCTTAGGGTCATTGTCCTGCTGGAAGGTGAACCTCCGTCCTAGTCTCAAATCTTTGGAAGACAGAGAGGTTTCCCTCAAGAATTTCCCTGTATTTAGCACCATACAACATTCCTTCAATTCTGACTAGTCTCCCAGTCCCTGCTGCTGAAAAACATCCCCACAGCATGATGCTGTCATAACCATGCTTCACTGAGGGGATGGTGTTCTCGGGGTGATGAGAGGTGTTTGGTTTGTGCCAGACATAGCATTTTCCTTGATGGCCCTAAAGCTACATTTTTGTCTCATCTGACCAATGGCTTTTTTTCTGGCCCCTCTTCCGTAAAGCCCAGCTCTGTGGAGTGTACGGCTTAAAGTGGTCCAATGGACAGATACTCCGATATCCACTGTGGAGCTTTGCAGCTCCTTCAGGGTTATCTTTGGTCTCTTTGTTGCCTCTCCGATTAATGCCCTCCTTGCCTGGTCCGTGAGTTTTGGTGGGCGGCCTTCTCTTGGCAGGTTTGTTGTGGTGCCATATTCTTTCCAATTTATAATAATGGATTTAATGGTGCTCCGTGGGATGTTCAATGTTTCTGATCTTTTTTTATAACCCAACCCTGATCTGTACTTCTCCATAGCCTTGTCCCTGATCTGTTTGGAGAGCTCCTTGGTCTTCATGGTGCCGCTTGCTTGGTGGTGCCTCTTGCTTAGTGGTGTTGCAGACTTTTGGGCCTTTCAGAACAGGTGTGTATATATGCTGAGATCATGTGACAGATTGTGACACTTAGATTGCACACAGGTGGACTTTATTTAACTTATTATGTGACTTATGAAGGTAATTGGTTGCACCAGATCTTATTTAGGGGCTTCATAGCAAAGGGGGTGAATACATCTGCACGCACCACTTTTCCGTTTTTGTATTTTTTTAAACAACCTTTTTTAATTTCACTTCATCAATTTGGACTATTTTGTGTTTGTCCATTACACGAAATCCAAATAAAAAATATATTTAAATTATTGGTTGTAATGCAACAAAATAGGAAAAATGCCAAGYMGGATATATAAAAGGTTCCACAGTTGACAGTGCATGTCAGAGCAAAAACCAAGCCATGAGGTCGAAGGAATTGTCCGTAGAGCTCCGAGACAGGATTGTGTCGAGGTACAGACCTGGGGAAGGGTACCAAAAAATGTCTGCAGCATTGATGAAACTCCCCAAATACAGGTGTGCCAAGCTTGTAGCGTCCTACCCAAGAAGAATTGAGGCTGTAATCACTGCCAAAGGTGCTTCAACAAACTACTGAGTAAAGGGTCTGAATACTTATGTAAATGTGGTATTTCCATTTTTTTTTGTACACATTTGCTAAAATCTCTAAACCTGTTTCTACTTTGTCATTTTGGGGTATAGTGTGTAGATCTTATGAGTGGGGGGGGAAACAATTTTATCAATTTTATAATAAGGCTGTAACGTAAACAAAACGTGGAAAAAGTCAAGGGGTCTGAATTCTTTCTGAATGCACTGTACATACAGAGTGTACAAAACATTAGGAACACCTTCCTAATATTGAGTTGCACCCCCTTTTTGCCCTCAGAACAGCCTCAATTCATTGGGGTATGAACTCTACAATGTGTCATAAGCAGTCCACAGGGATGCTGGCCCATGTTGACTCCAATGATTCCCACAGTTGTGTCAAATTGGCTGGATGTCCTTTGGGTGGTGGACCATTCTTGATACACACGGGAAACTGTTGAGCGTAAAAAAACAACAACAGCGTTGCACTTCTTGACACAAACCGGTGCGCCTGGTACCTACTACCATACCTCGTTCAAAGACACAAATATATTTTGTCTTGCCCAATCTCCCTCTGAATGGCAAACATACAAAACATTTATTCAGATTTGCCCGTCAGTAGCTCCGAGAACAACCCTTACGAAAAAATATTGCAGTCAGAGGGTTGTATAACTGCATTTCTGCAATTACTGCTTCTAAAATACAACAGTCGACAGCAATTTTGAAACTGCAATCTTTTRTTTTTGTACGGGAAGTGTACCAAAGAACATTTTTTATTTAATTTAATGTATGGACATTAATGGGTTCAAATGGATTCTGCAACAATATATGCACGATGTAATGGATTGAATTAAATATGCATGAATCATATATAGCCTCATCATCTCTTAGCTCCATACATCTCTATGGTCCAATAACACACCAGATATGGTCCTTTCATCATGTCAGGGCGTGACTACAATGACTGTCAGGAACTGTGAACCAATCCGCGTTCAATTTACTGCACACTGTAACCAATCAACGTTCACGACCTTTTCGGAAGTTGTATGCGCAGATAATCATACGTGAGCACACAAACCAACGGGAGAAGCAAAGGCCGGTTCTTTTCAGTATTATTATTAGCTAGCTAGTATTTCATTAAAATATACAGATTTGATACAATTTCTACATGGATATGGCGGAGACGGCAACGAAACCTGCAGGTAAACTCATTGTGTAACGTTATGTAGCTAGCTACTATATATACAATGCTGAAATAATGTGTCAAGTGTTGCATCAGACCGGTGTTGCTAGTTAGCTTGCATACTTTTTWWTTTTTTTWWWAATMTAACCTTTATTTAACTAGGCAAGTCAGTTAAGAACAAATTATTATTTTACAATGACGGCCTACCCTGGCCAAACCCTCCCCTAACCCGGACGACGCTGGGCCAAGTGTGCACCGCCCTATGCGACTCCRAATCATGGCCGGTTGTGATACAGCCCGGGATCGAATCAGGGTCTGTAGGGACGGACGCCTCTAGCACTGAGATGCAGAGCCTTAGACCGCTGCGCCACTCGGGAGCCCACCGGTAGCACAACCGTATCTTCACTGTCTAACTAGCTAAAAAAAAGCTAGTTAAGCATTTTGTTTGTTTTAGTGCCTTTTTCATTTCTGTCATACCTGTACCTAGCTGATATTCTCAACTCCACAATATGTACACACAGTGCGTTCGGAAAGTATTCAGACGGCTTGACTTTTCCCACATTTTGTCACGTTACAGCCWTATTCTAAAGTTGAGTAAATATATTTCCCCCCCCTCATCAATATATACACAATACCGCATAATAACAAAGCAAAAAGCGAAAACAGGGTTTTAGAAGTTTAAGTACATCTCTGGCGAGACCAGAATATAGCTGTGCAGGGACGCTCCCCACCCAACAGAGCTTGAGAGGATCTGCAGGAAAGAATGGGAGAAACTTGCCAAATACAGGTGTGGTAAGCTTGTAGCATCATACCCAATAAGACTGGWGGCTGCCGAAGGTGCTTCAACAAAGTGCTTCGTAAAGGGTCTGAATACTTATGTAAATGTGATATTTCAGTTTTTTATATTTTAATAAATGTGCCAACATTAAAAATAAAGMTTTTGTCTTGTCATTATGGGGTATTGTGTGTTGATTGAGGAGGGAATACAATTMAATCAATTTTAGAATAGGGCTGTAACYTAACAAAATGTGGGAAAAGTCCAGGGGTCTGAATACTTTCCCAAAGCACTGTAGCTCCAACCTTTGAGTGGGTGAAATAGGCWACGTAGTGGGATGTCAAATATGGGATTTAGCATCGGGAATGATAACTGAACATGTCAAGCTAGGTTTAGAGGAAATGGCATTGCATGCAAGATCAAGTATTACAGTGCTTTCACTTTTTCCAGGTGAACTGTACGTGTCTGACAAAGAGGGAAATGACCAGGATGGCGACGGAACAGAACAGAAGCCTTTCAAGACCTCATTGAGGGTAAGAGGAATCAGTGTTGTCTGTTTGTTTTTCATTATTACACCCATTCAACAGAATTGATATGTCTACGATCCCCTTTGAATAAATCACAGTTAAGTGCTGTAACAACAGCTCTGTGGATTTCACAGGCATTGATATTTGCTGGAAAGGAACCATTCCCAACCATCTARGTGGATTCTCAGAAGGAGGGAGAGGTAGATAGTTACAACAAGCAATCAAAAATCAAGTCAAAACACAAACCCAGCAAAATCTGAAGATGTTTTCATTTTCTTTTCACTTACTGATTTTTGTTTCTCCTATTAATCTRAGCGTTGGGCAGTGATCTCCAAGACACAGAAGAAAAATGTGAAAAAGTTATTTGCCAGAGAGCAGATGAAGAGCGACTCCAAAGACAAAAAGGAGGTAATGGCACCCTATCCCCCCATATAGTGCGCTACCTCTGGTCAAAAGTAGTGCACTATGTAGGGAATAGGATGCACCATTATAATTATACACACTATTGTCTTCGGCCATAAACTGTACACTCACTGCTCACAGGTAGCAGTAGTGTATGTAAGAGGCAATTTATGTAAATTATTTTCAACTTTGATTTTGAAGGCAGAGGATTCTGAGAGACGAGAGAAGAACCTGGACGGAGCTAAGAAAGTCACCATTGAGAATGACTCSAGCCTTCCAGAGCCCAAAACGGTCAGATCRACTATATTCTCTTTAGTCAGCATCCTGTCAGAAACTCCTCATCTTTGGAAATAAGAGTGTAATTTTTTGGTCTTCCATTGTGTTTAAATATTGAAATTGAATCAACACTTTCCCAAAAGGTTAAAATCTATCAGTTGGAGCCTCTCCGGGGGGAGAGAGTGAAGGTGTTTGGCTGGGTGCACCGAATGAGAAAACAAGGTGAGGATTGTAGAAAGTCCAGTATGAAGGAAGATAGAGGTAGTTTTAGCGCTAGCTTAGCGCAAAGACTGGAAGTCAATGGGTACAGCTAGCTACCCACCAAAAATGTGTTCCGTGACCCAGAAAACAGAACTGAAAAGTTTCTGCAACACTGTACATAATGTTATGAACATGAATACTGTGTGATTCAAAACTTGTAAAAGTTAAAAAGTTATTATACAAAAAATTATCATTTTTAAACAAAATATTTTCACATCACCAAATAATTGATTAAAACACACTGTTTTTCAATGAAAGTTCACAGTAGTCTCATCAGCACTTTGTAGGGTAGAAACATGGTGTAGCCGGAGGACAGCTAGCTTCCGTCCTCCTCTGGGTACATTGACTTAAATACAAAACCTAGGAGGTTCATGGTTCTCACTTCCTTCCATAGACTTACACAGTAATTATGACAACTTCCAGAGGACCACCTCCAACCTATCAGAGCTCTTGCAGCATGAACTGACATGTTGTCCACCCAATCAAGGGATCAGAGAATGAATGTAGTACTGAAAGCTACAGCTAGCTAGCACTGCAGTGTATAACATGTGGTGAGTAGTTGTTTTTTTTCCTACCCCTTTTTCTCCCCAATATTGCGTGAAATCCAATTGGTAGTTACAGTCTTGTCCCATCTCTGCAACTCTTGTACGGACTCGGGAGAGGCGAAGGTCGAGAGCCAATGCGTCTTCCGAAAACACGACCCAGCCAAGCCGCACTGCTTCTTGACACACTGCTTGCTTAACCCGGAAGCCAGCCACACTAATGTGTTGTAGGAAACACCATACAACTGGCATTTGCCCGGCCCGCCACAAGGAGTCACTAGAGCGTAATGGGACAAGAACATCCCGGCCGGGCAAACCCTTCCCCTAATCCGGACGACGCTGGGCCAATTGGGCCAATTGTTCGCTGCCTCATGGGTCTCCCAGTTGCGGCCGGCTGCAACACAGCCCGGGATCGAACCCAGGTCTGTAGTGATCCCTCTAGTACTGCGAAGCAGTGCCTTGAACGCTGGGCCTCTCGGGAGGCCATGGTCACTTGGAATTTGACTCGTGGCCGCTGGTTTGGCGGTAATACGGTCACAGCAACAGCCCTAACGTTGACATGATCAGTCCAATCAAAGCTACTGTAGATCTAATGTGATTTGATGTAATTTTATCTGTGGCCAATGACCTTTGAGCCTTCTTGGATGGGCACTTCTAATGTAACTATGGCAGCACCCAAGGGGCTTGAAATTTATTTTAACTCTCCCCATAGATTTTGCGGTGTCGTAGTGTCCCCTTGAGTGACAGAACACTGAGCCAATCACGGCGCAACTAGAGAACATTCCAACCTCTACGCTCCGTATTTTTCCCTGGCTTCCCCACCACCACAGACAGCGCTGAGCTAGGATGAAACACCTGCATTTTTAAGCTGCCTTACTCAAGAAAGCAACATTGTTTGTATGCGGCTTTTTTAACTGAATTATATATATTTTTTTACATTGTTTGCAAACTGATATGTGACACGTATTAATGTTGAAATAACATGCAAAACAGGCAGCAAAATGTTACATTTTTAATATTTATTTTTTAGCTAAACACAGAGATGCAAACCAGTTACCTTTCGGCGAAATTCGCCGTTTTGAATCCCACATTTTTTTGGGGGGGGAGGGGTTCTAATATCCGCTTTTGGGTCACTAATGGCTGTAAGCGAACCAGTGATACATGTTTGAAGCAATTATGTCTGTAGCCAAGGCTCGAGCCTGCGCTCAGCCAGTCATTCACCTAACAGAATGTAGCACGCGACTGAAGAGACAACCAACTTGCTAGTTAGAGCATCAGCGCGCGCTCTGGAAGTCAGCGCAGAGTGGGAAGGCAGTTTTGATTGGGTGATGAAGCGTACTTCATGAGCTGTAACTGAAAAACTGGCATTTGGAAAGTTTGAGTTGAGGGAGTAAGTGTGGTGGGACAAGAATTGTTAGCAATGTTAAGTACTGTTATCTTGCTACAGTAGCTGGATCGAGTTATCTGTTAGCTAGCCAGAGAAATTTTGAGCAACATTATCTAACTTAGCTGATGAAATAATTGAGTTTATGGTGTGAATATTAGCTGGCTAACAAAGTTAGTCAGACCGCTAGCTAGCTAACGCTACAACATCAGATGAGGTAACGTTATCTRGAGGAACCAATTAGCTACAGCGGTTCTTCCTTTAAAAAGTTGAAGTGTACTGCGGCTCAGCTTGCATGGTGCCGCAGAATTCTATGGCACTGTGCCAACCACTGGTACCATTAGTGGTAGTTGGTGCTAGTTTGACCACCAGAGGGCGTCTTTGAGAGGCATTTGATAGCCTTCAATAATGGCTGTACTAMAGAATTGAAAACCTTTTTTTGTAAGAACATTGTATATGGGACTGATTTTTTAAAGAAATTTTGKTTAATTAATTTGATTAATATTATGGTGTTTCTATTCCAAGGAAAACGAAAAAKKKRCTGGGTTTCCATTAGGATGGAACGGGAAAATATGTCGCTGTACAACCAACGTGCCGGTCAGGAGTAGGCTACAGTACTGGGCTATTTAGCTAAAGAATCCCTGTGTCGTGCGGGCACGCGGGAGACCGGAGTTCAATTCCCTGCCGGGGAGGAAGGAGTAGGCTGTCCTTGTAAATAAGAATTTGTTCTTATTAACTGACTTGCTTAGTTAAATAAAGGTTACACTAAGAGCATAACATTTCTTAATGTTAAACTGAAATTGCAACCAATCACGGCCGGTTGTGATACAGCCAACCTAACTAAGAAATACATTTGACGATTGAATTCTCCCCCTACCCTCCTCCTAGGCAAGTCTATTGCCCAGCTACCTGCTAATAGCCACAATGGCGCTGTACAACATGACCGTGTGTGTTTGAAAGAGTAATTTCCAGTAGGCAACAATTTGTTTACCTTCATTTGAGTGAAGGAGGCTTTTGTTGCGGAATAGAAAGCCGATTCTTGATTTTGATTTTGGATTGGAGATGTTTGATATGAGTCTGGAAGGAGAAGTTGCAGTCTAGCCAGACACCTAGGTACTTATAGATGTCCACATATTCTAGGTCGGAACCGTCCAGGTGGTGATGCTAGTCGGGCGTGCGGGTGGCAGGCAGCGAACGGTGAAAAAGCATGCATTTGGTTTTACTAGCGTTTAAGACAGTGGAGGCCACGGAAGGAGTGTTGTTATGGCATTTGAAGCTCGTTTGGAGTTAGATAGCACAGTGTCCAAGGAAGGGCCGGAAGTATATAGAATGTGTCGTCTGCGTAGAGGTGATCAGGGAATCGGCCCGCAGGCAAAGAGCAACATCATTGATGTATACAGAGAAAAGAGTCGGCCCGAGAATTGAAACCCATGTTGGACCCCCATAGAGACTGCCAGAGGACCGGACAACATGCCCTCGATTTGACACACTGAACTCCTGTCTGCAAAGTAGTTGGTGAACCAGGCAAGGCAGTCATTAGAAAAACGGAGGCTACTGAGCTGCGATAAGAATATGGTGATTGACAGAGTCGAAAGCCTTGGGCCAGGTCGATGAAGACGGCTTGCAGCAGTGAATGTCTTTTATCGATGGCGGTTATTGATGTCGTTTAGGTACCTTGAGCGTGGCTGAGGTGCCACCGTGACCGGCTCGGAAACCGGGATTGCACAGCGGAGAAGGACGGGTGGGATTCGAGATGGTCAGTGATCTGTTTGTTGACTTGGCTGTTCGAAGACCTTAGATAGGGCAGGGCAGGATGGATATAGGGTCTGTAACAGTTTGGTCCAGGGGTGTCTCCCCCTTTTGAAGAGGGGGATGACCGCGGCAGCTTTCCAATCCTTGGGGATCTCAGATGATACGAAGGAGAGGTTTGAAACAGGCTGGTAATAGGGGGTGCGACAATGTCGGCGGGACAGTTTCAGGAAATAGGGGGTCCAGATTGTCAAGCCCAGCTGATTTGTATGGGTCCAGGTTTTCCAGCTCTTTCAGAACATCTGCTATCTGGATTTGGGTAAAGGAGAAGCTGGGGAGGCTTGGGCGAGTACAGCGGCCGGGGCGGGGCTGTTGGCCAAGGTTGGAGTCGCCAGGAGGAAGGAATGGCCAGCCATTTGAGAAATGCTTTGTTGAAGTCTTCGATGTATCACGGATTTATCGGTGGTGACCGTGTTACCTAGCCTCAGTGCAGTGTGGCAGCTGGGAGGAGGTGCTCTTGTTCTCCATGGACTTTACAGTTATCCAGAACTTTTTGGAGTTTAGAGCTACAGGATGCGAATTTCTGCTTGAAAAAAGCTGGCCTTTGCTTTCCTGACTGACTGCGTGTATTGGGTCCTGACTTCCCTGAACAGTTGCATATCGCGGGGGCTCTTCGATGCTATTGCAGTTCGCCACAGGATGTTTTTGTGCTGTCGAGGGCAGTTCAGGTTCTGGAGTGAACCAAGGGCTATATCTGTTCTTGGTTCTGCATTTTTGAACGGAGCATGCTTGTCTAATATTGGTGAGGAAGTAACATTTAAAGAATGACCAGGCATCCTCAACTGACGGGATGAGGTCAATATCCTTCCAGGGTACCCGGGCCAGGTCGATTAGAAAGGCCTGCTCGCAGAAGTGTTTTTAGGGAGCGTTTGACAGTGATGAGGGTGGTCGTTTGGACCGCGGACCGCTGGCGGATACAGGCAATAGCTAAATAAACTGGCACCATTGTAGAACAGATGTCCCAGGCAGAAAAGTGTACAGTGTAGAATGTGCAGTGTAGCCCAAAGTTATTGCTTTTGTTGTGTTGAACTTAACATACTGTAACACTTGTGTGTGAGTGAGGGGGAATTATTCAAAAAATTACTCAGTGAACGTAATTTTTTCACACATGTAGCCTTGTGCACTTAATGTCTACTATAGGGTCACTATAATAGATACTTAATGTCTACTATAGGGGTCACTATAATAGAATACTAATGTCTACTATAGGGGTCACTATAATAGAATACTAATGTCTACTATAGGGTCACTATAATAGAAATACTAATGTCTACTATAGGGGTCACTATAATAGAATACTAATGTCTACTATAGGGGTCACTATAATAGAAATACTAATGTCTACTATAGGGGTCACTATATAGAATACTAATGTCTTACTATAGGGCGTCACTATAATAGAATACTAATGTTCTACTATAGGGGTCACTATAATAGAATACTAATGTCTACTATAGGGTCACTATAATAGAATACTTAATGTCTACTATAGGGTCACTATAATAGAATACTAATGTCTACTATAGGGGTCACTATAATAGAATACTAATGTCTACTATAGGGGTCACTATAATAGGAATACTAATGTCTACTATAGGGGTCACTATAATAGAATACTAATGTCTACTATAGGGGTCACTATAATAGAATACTTGTTTGTTTCATTCTATTTCTACTTTGTAACAAGCGTTCTATTATAAAGGCTGTCGTGGTAACAAGCGTTCTATTATTAAAGGCTGTCGTGGGTAACAAGCGTTCTATTATTAAAAGGCTGTCATTGGTAACAAGCGTTCTATTATAAAGGCTGTCGTGGTAACAAGCGTTCTCTTATAAAGCTGTCATGGTAACAAGCGTTCTATATAAAGGCTGTCGTGGTAAACAAGCGTTCTCTTATAAAGGCTGTCGTGGTAACAAGCGTTCTATTTATAAAGGCTGTCGTGGTAACAAGCGTTCTATTATAAAGGCTGTCGTGGTAACAAGCGTTCTCTTATAAAGGCTGTCGTGGTAACAAAGCGTTCTATTATAAAGGCTGTCGTGGTAACAAGCGTTCTCTTATAAAGGCTGTCGTGGGTAACAGCGTTCTCTTATAAAGGCTGTCGTGGTAACAAGCGTTCTCTTATAAAGGCTGTCGTGGTATCAAGCGTTCTATTATAAAGGCTGTCGTGGGTAACAAGCGTTCTATTATAAAGGCTGTCGTGGTAACAAGCGTTCTATTATAAAGGCTGTCGGGTGGGTAACAAGCGTTCTCTTATAAAGGCTGTTCGTAGTATCAAGCGTTCTATTATAAAGGCTGTCATGGTAACAAGCGTTCTATTATAAAGGCTGTCATTGGTAACAAGCGTTCTCTTATAAAGGCTGTCGTGGTATCAAGCGTTCTATTATAAAGGCTGTCGTGGTAACAAGCGTTCTATTATAAAGGCTGTTCATGGTTAACAAGCATTCTCTTATAAAGGCTGTCGTGGTATCAAGCGTTCTATTATAAGGCTGTCGTGGTAACAAGCGTTCTATTATAAAGGCTGTCGTGGTAACAAGCGTTCTATTATAAAGCTGGTGGTAACAAGCGTTCTATTATAAAGGCTGTCGTGTAACAAGCGTTCTATTATAAAGGCTGTCATGTAACAATCGTTCTATTATAAAGGCTGTCATGTTAACTGCAATATTTTAATGTATTGTTTTTTTTCTCTGTGCAACAAATAACATTGGATTGCTTTTCCTTAATGTTTTTCTACGAGTTTGGTTTTAACCACTTTTTATTTTACACACAGAGACTGATCATGTAGTTCATAATCTTTGTTGTTTAATTAGTACACAGTTAAAACCTGCATTTCAAGAAGGGATCCAGCCTAAAAATCACTAGAAATTAACATTTTAAAGCTGATTTAAAAAAATATATATCCTCCTAGCAGGGATTTTTTTGCATGTTTCAGTACCAACAAGCCTGTGACTTGTCTGATAATCAATCAATGTGATTTTTTGTATTTTCACTGAGTCTCTGTCTGTAGGCTATATTTAGCTAATTCTCTGGTGGCCAAATTAAGTGGAGGTGGTATAGTCTCATCTATTCGTTTGGTCATCTATCACTGATTAGAAACATTTAGCATGCTACAATGTAGCCTAAATGCTATATGCTGTAATGTAGCCTAAATGCTACATGCTATAATGTAGCCTAAATCAAGTGTTCATCTGTCATTGATCAGAAACATTTAGCATGCTACAATGTAGCCTAAATGCTACATGCTGTAATATAGCCTAAATGCTACATGCAATAATGTAGCCTAAATGCTGACATGCTGTAATGTAGCCTAAATGCTACATGCTGTAATGTAGCCTAAATTGCTACATGCAATAATGTAGCCTAAATGCTACATGCCTACC
>NW_019944152.1:27037-60677 GCF_002910315.2 Salvelinus sp. IW2-2015
TGAGAACTTTTTTCAATCTTTCTGTAATTCAGTGATATTTATTCCCATAGTAATTCGTTAGGATCCATATTTTATTTATTTATTTTTATTCACCTTTATTTAACCAGGTAGGCTGGAGTTGAGAACAAGTTCTCATTTGCAACTGCGACCTGGCCAAGATAAAGCATAGCAGTGTGAACAGACAACACAGAGTACACATGGAGTAAACAATAAACAAGTCAATAACATGGTAGAAAAAAAAGAGAATCTATATTACAATGGGTGCAAAAGGCATGAGGTAGGCCAATAAATCGAATAATTACAATTTAGCAGAGTAACACTGGAGTGATAAATCATCAGTATGAACATGTGCAAGAAGAGATACTGGTGTGCAAAAGAGCAGAAAAGTAAATAAATAAAAGCAGTAGGGGTGAGGTAGGTAAATGGGTGGGTAGTTTTACAGATGGACTATGTACACGCTGCAGCGATCGGTTAGCTGCTCGGATAGCAGATTTTTAAAGTTGTTGAGGGAGATAAAAGTCTCCAACTTCAGAGATTTTGCAATTCGTTCCAGTCGCAGGCAGCAGAGAGAACTGGAAGGAAGGCGTCCAAATGAGGTTTTAGCTTTAGGGATGATCAGTGAGATACACCTGCTGGAGCGCGTTGCTGCGGGTGGGGGTAGCCATCGTGACCAGTGAACTGAAGATAAGGCGGCACTTTACCTAGCATAGCCTTGTAGATGACCTGGCAGCCAGTGGTCTGACGACGAACATGTAGCGAGGGCCAGCCGACTAGGGCATACAGGTCGCAGTGGTGGGTCGTATAAGGTGCTTTAGTAACAAAACGAATGGCACTGTGATAACTGCATCCAGTTTGCTGGAGTAGAGTGTTGGAAGCTATTTTGTAGATGACATCGCCGAAGTCGAGGATCGGTTAGGATAGTCAGTTTTACTAGGGTAAGTTTGGCGGCGTGAGTGAAGGAGGCTTTGTTGCGGAATAGAAAGCCGATTCTTGATTTGATTTTGGATTGGAGATGTTTGATATGAGTCTGGAAGGAGAGTTTGCAGTCTAGCCAGACACCTAGGTACTTATAGATGTCCACATATTCTAGGTCGGAACCGTCCAGGGTGGTGATGCTAGTCGGGCGTGCGGTGTGCAGGCAGCGAACGGTGAAAAGCATGCATTTGGTTTTACTAGCGTTTAAGAGCAGGTGGAGGCCACGGAAGGAGTGTTGTATGGCATTTGAAGCTCGTTTGGAGGTTAGATAGCACAGTGTCCAAGGAAGGCCGGAAGTATATAGAAATGGTGTCGTCTGCGTAGAGGTGGATCAGGGAATCGCCCGCAGCAAGAGCAACATCATTGATGTTAACAGGAGAAAAGAGTCGGCCCGAGAATTGAACCCTGTGGACCCCCATAGAGACTGCCAGAGGACCGGACAACATGCCCTCCGATTTGACACACTGAATCTGTCTGCAAAGTAGTTGGTGAACCAGGCAAGGCAGTCATTAGAAAAAACCGAGGCTACTGAGTCTGCCGATAAGAAATTGGTGATTGACAGAGTCGAAAGCCTTGGCCAGGTGCGATGAAGACGGCTGGACAGTAATGTCTTTTATCGATGGCGGTTATGATGTCGTTTAGTACCTTGAGCGTGGCTCTGAGGTGCACCGTGACCGGCTCGGAAACCGGGATTGCACAGCGGAGAAGGACGGTGGGATTTCGAGAATGGTCAGTGATCTGTTTGTTGACTGGTGCTTTCGAAGACCTTAGATAGGCAGGGCAGGATGGATATTAGGGTCTGTAACAGTTTGGTCCAGGGTGTCTCCCCCTTTGAAGAGGGGGATGACCGCGGCAGCTTTCCAATTCCTTGGGATCTCAGATGATACGGAAGGAGAGGTTGAAACAGGCTGGTTAATAGGGGGTGCGAACAATGTCGGCGGGACAGTTTCAGAAATAGGGGGTCCAGATTGTCAAGCCCAGCTGATTTGTATGGGTTCCAGGTTTTTTCCAGCTCTTTCAGAACATCTGCTATCTGGATTTGGGTAAAGGAGAAGCTGGAGGCTTGGGCGAGGAAGCAGCGGGGCGGGGCTGTTGGCCAAGGTTGGAGTCGCCAGGAGGAAGGAATGGCCAGCCATTTGAGAAATGCTTTGTTGAAGTCTTCGATTATCACGGATTTATCGGTGTTGACCGTGTTACCCTAGCCTCCAGTGCAGTGGGCAGCTGGGAGGAGTGCTCTTGTTCTCCAGTGGACTTTACAGTTATCCCAGAACTTTTTGGAGTTTAGAGCACAGGATGCGGAATTTCTGCTTGAAAAAAGCTGGCCTTGCTTTCCTGACTGACTGCGTGTATTGGTCCTGACTTCCCTGAACAGTTGCATATCGCGGGGGCTCTTCGATGCTATTGCAGTTCGCCACAGGAATGTTTTTGTGCTGGTCGAGGGCAGTTCAGGTTCTGGAGTGAACCAAGGGCTATATCTGTTCTTGGTTCTGCATTTTTGAACGGAGCATGCTTGTCTAATATGGTGAGGAAGTAACATTAAAGAATGACCAGGCATCCTCAACTGACGGGATGAGGTCAATATCCTTCCAGGGTACCCGGGCCAGGTCGATTAAAAAGGCCTGCTCGCAGAAGTGTTTTTAGGGAGCGTGTTGACAGTGATGAGGGGTGGTCGTTGGACGCGGACCCGTGGCGGATACAGGCAATAGCTAAAATAACTGGCACATTGTAGAAACAGATGTCCCCAGGCAGAAAGTGTACAGTGTAGTAATGTGCAGTGTAGCCCAAGTTATTGCTTTTGTTGTGTTGAACTTAACATACGTGAACACTTGTGTGTGAGTGAGGGGGAATTATTCAAAAAAATTACTCAGTGAACGTAATTTTTTCACACATGTAGCCTTGTGCACTTAATGTCTACTTATAGGGTCACTATAATAGAATACTAATGTCTACTATAGGGGTCACTATAATAGAATACTAATCTATATAGGGTCACTATAACTAGAATACTAATGTCTACTATAGGGGTCACTATAATAGAATACTAATGTCTACTATAGGGGTCACTAATAATAGAATACTAATGTCTACTATAGGGGTCACTATAATAGAATACTAATGTCTACTATAGGGGTCACTATAATAGAATACTAATGTTCTACTATAGGGGTCACTATAATAGAATACTAATGTCTACTATAGGGGTCACTATAATAGAATACTAATGTCTACTATAGGGGTCACTATAATAGAATACTAATGTCTACTATAGGGGTCACTATAATAGAATTACTAATGTCTACTATAGGGGTCACTATAATAGAATACTAATGTCTACTATAGGGGTCACTATAATAAATACTAATGTCTTACTATAGGGGTCACTATAATAGAATACTAATGTCTACTATAGGGTCACTATAATAGATACTTGTTTGTTCATTCTATTTCTATTTGTAACAAGCGTTCTATTATAAAGGCTGTCGTGGTAACAAGCGTTCTATTATAAAGGGCTGTCGTGTCTACAGCGTTCTATTTAAAAGGCTGTCATGGTAACAAGCGTTCTATTATAAGGCTGTCGTCGGTAACAAGCGTTCTCTTATAAAGGCGTTATGGTAACAAGCGTTCTATTATAAAGGCTGTCGTGGTAAAAGCGTCTTCTTATAAAGGCTGTCGTAGGTAACAAGCGTTCTATATAAAGGCTGTCGTGGTAACAAGCGTTTCATTATTAAAGGCTGTCGTGGTAACAAGCGTTCTCTATAAAGGCTGTCGTGGTAACAAGCGTTCTATTATAAAAGGCTGTCGTGGGAACAAGCGTTCTCTTATAAAGGCTGTCGTGTAACAAGCGTTCTCATTATAAAGGCTGTCGTGGTAACAAGCGTTCTCTTATAAAGGCTGTCGTGGTATCAAGCGTTCTATTATAAAGGCTGTCGTGGTAACAAGCCGTTCTATTTATAAAGGCTGTCGTGGTAACAAGCGTTCTATTATAAAGGCTGTCGTGGTACAAGCGTTCTCTTATAAAGGCTGTCGTAGTATCAAGCGTTCTATTATAAAGGCTGTCATGGTAACAAGCGTTCTATTATAAAGGCTGTCATGGTAACAAGGCGTCTTCTTATAAAGGCTGTCGTGGTATCAAGCGTTCTATTATAAAGGCTGTCGTGGGTAACAAAGCGTTCTATTATAAAGGCTTCATGGTAACAAGCATCTCTATAAAGGCTGTCGTGGGTATCAAGCGTTCTATTATAAAGGCTGTCGTGGTAACAAGCGTTCTATTATAAAGGCTGTCGTGGTAACAAGCGTTCTATTATAAAGGCTTGTCGTGGTAACAAGCGTTCTATTATAAAGGCTGTCGTGGTAACAAGCGGTCTATTATAAAGGCTGTCATGGTAACAATCGTTCTATTATAAAGGCTGTCATGTTAACTGCAAATATTAATGTATTGTTTTTTTTCTCTGTGCAACAAATAACATTGGATTGCTTTCCTTAATGTTTTTCTACGAGTTTGGTTTTAACCACTTTTTATTTTACACACAGAGACTGATCATGTAGTGTCATAATCTTTGTTGTTTAATTAGTACACAGTTAAAACCTGCATTTCAAGAAGGGATCCAGCCTAAAAATCACTAGAAATTAACATTTTTAAGCTGATTTAAAAATATATATATATCCTCCTAGCAGGGATTTTTTGCATGTTTCAGTACCAACAGCCTGTGACTTGTCTGATAATCAATCAATGTGATATTTTGTATTTTCACTGAGTTCTGTCTGTAGGCTATATTTAGCTAATTCTCTGGCTGGCCAAATTAAGTGGAGGTGGTATAGCTCATCTATTCGTTTGGTCATCATCACTGATTAGAAACATTTAGGCCAAATCTCGCCTGGAATGTAGCCTAAATGCTACATGCTATAATGTAGCCTAAATCAAGTCTAGGCCTATTATTTTGCTCGATCGCATGGAGGCAACTCTAAAACGAAGCAGAGTGAGGGTAGGAACCTGGTTCAAAAAAGCATGGGCTTGGGCTCTGTTTCAAAATATCACTTTTATATGGTTGGGGAAAATATTATTTTGTATTTTTATTATATTCTTACTATAAAATGTGTGTTGACTGTGATCTGGGTAGCCTACTTACTGTAAGTGTGTCTTGTTAGTAGTTTTGTTCATTCAAAAACAATGATGTCGAACTCATACCGGTCATTTTATAATATTTTAATTAATGTGCAACTTTTAACAAGTTTTGAACCACACAGTGTTTATATTCATAACATTCTATATGTGATGATTAAACTTTGAAGTTTTGTTTCCTGGGTCACGGATAGCCATTTCTGAAGCCTTTTTTTGGGGGTGGTTGACCTTGGGACTTATATAACATGGACGTTGTTTTCTATCAGAATACGCTCAGGATTCTAATGCGTCGTACAGTCCCTAACCCTAACCCCTGACCTTAACCCTAACCAACACCATCTAGGGTTCCTGTTTACTTTGTATGATGCACTACAGACTTACTTAGGCTATTTATATTTTAGTTTTTATTTATTTATTTTTGTAATCCTTTTTTTTTTTAGGGGGTAGATCAGCTTAAATATTGCAGGTTGTAGCTTCCATCAATGTAATTGTCTGTATCACTTCCACAATCCCTCATATTTTTATATTTAAAAAATATATTTTGTAGTTCTTTGCATGAATGAGAGAGGCTTATAGCGTGTTTGCCATTCTCTTGCTAGGAAAGAACCTGCTGTTCATCGTGCTGAGAGATGGAACTGGTTTCCTGCAGTGTGTTCTCAACGATAAATTGGTACTTTTTTTTTTTTTTTTTTTGCTCTCTTTTAAAACTCAATTCTGTTTAAAACATTTTTTTTAAATACGATCAAAATTTTATGATATACTTTTTTTTATGGCACCACTTTTAAATAAAAAAATAAAAAATTCTCCTCTTATTCATTTGTAATATCTTTTTGGCCCTTTGTCACCGTTTTATAGTGTCAGTGCTACAATGCCTTGGTGCTGTCCACTGAAAGCACAGTGGCTCTGTATGGGACAGTGAAAGAAGTACCAGAAGGAAAACAGGTAAACATTCCTCCAAATAATATACATTATTGTTTCAAGTTTAGCATACACATATATGGTCATGTTTCCCAGACCCAGATTAAGCATAATCTTTGACATGTTAAATGAAAAATCTCCAATCTATTTTTTTGTTGTTGTCCGTGACTAGGCTTAAACTGTGTCCCGGGGGGGGGGGGGAAATCGGTCCCAATTAATATTACATTTTAATGAATTATAATAACGTTGTTATGACTTGCCTGTCTTCTCCTCCTCCACTAGGCCCCTGGAGGTCATGAGCTGACCTGTGACTTCTGGGAGCTGGTGGGTCTGGCGCCGGCTGGAGGAGCTGACAACCTGCTGAATGAGGAGTCCGATGTGGACGTTCAGCTCAACAACAGACACATGATGATCCGTGGGGAGAACGTGTCCAAGATCCTCCGGGTCCGCTCCACTGTCACACAGTGCTTCAGGGACCATTTCTTCAACCGCGGATACCATGAGGTACGGTAAAAAGTAGTACCTATCCACACAGATACAACAGGATGGAGATTCTATTTAACATGTGGTACATCACATTTTTATAGTATATATATATATACTGTAATGTCCATCACCTGCTGTCTTTGGGTTCTTATTGCTATTGCTGATTTTATAGATTAGGTTTGAATCGTGAATAATTCTATATTGTCATCCTTGTGCATGTTTAAACATCTTTGTGACTTATTTAATAATATATCGTCTTAAGGATCTCTACAGATCGGTGTCCCACCCTCGGGACGGTTGAGCTAACGTGCGCTAATGCGATTAGCATGACGTTGTAAGTAACAAGAACATTTCCCAGGACATAGACATATCTGATGTTGGCAGAAAGCTTAAATTCTTGTTAATCTAACTGCACTGTCCAATTTACAGTAGCTATTACAGTGAAAATCAAATCAAAATGTATTTGTCACATACACATGGTTAGCCGATGTTAATGCGAGTGTAGCGAAATGCTTGTGCTTCTAGTTCCGACAATGCAGTAATAACCAACGAGTAATCTAACCTAACAATTCCACAACTACTACCTTATACACACAAGTGTAAAGGGATAAAGAATATGTACATAAAGATATATGAATGAGTGATGGGAACAGAACGGCATAGGCAAGATGCAGTAGATGGTAGCGAGTACAGTATATACATATGAGATGGGTAATGTAGGGTATGTAAACATAAAAGTGCATAGTTTAAAGTGGCTAGTGATACATGTATTACATAAAGAAAACACACCATGCTATTGTTTGAGAGTGCACAATTATGTACTTGAAAATGTATATATTGACCAATTAGACAGACTTGATATAACATGTTGAACAGAAATGCAATGGTTCATTGGATCAGTCTAAAACTTTGCACATACTGCTGCCATCTAGTGGCCAAAACCTAAATTGAGCCTTGGGTCCTAAATCAGATTATGGCCTTTCTCTTGCATTTCAAAGATGATGGTACAAAAAAATACAAAAAGAAAAAAACATGTATATTTTACCAGATCTAATGTGTTATATTCTCCTACATTAATTTCACATTCCCACAAACTGGTTGCTGATGGTTGCTGATAATGAGCCTCTGTATGCCTATGTAAATATTCCATTAAAAAATCTGCCGTTTCCAGCTACAATAGTCATTTACAACATTAATAATGTCTGCACTGCATTTCAGATCATTTTTATGTTATTTTAATGGACAAAAAAAAATGCTTTTCTTTCAAAAACAAGGACGTTTCTAGGTGACCCCAAACTTTTGAACGGTAGTGTATATGTATAGAATGATCTCTTTTGTAAATGTAAAGCCATTCTAAAGCTATGTTTTTTTGTGTGTGTTTGTTTTCCCACAGATCACCCCACCCACCCTGGTGCAGACCCAGGTAGAGGGCGGTTCCACCCTGTTCAACCTGAACTACTTTGGGGAGGAGGCGTTCCTGACCCAGTCCTCTCAGCTCTACCTGGAGACCTGCATCCCTGCCCTGGGAGACACCTTCTGTATCGCTCAGTCCTACCGCGCTGAGCAGTCCCGCACCCGTAGGCACCTGTCTGAGTGAGTAGTAGTACTGGAATGGACGGGAGGTATTCATTAAGGCACCCAATGTGCACTATAGCATGGAGGGAATACCTGAACTTGTACAATAGGAAACATTCACTTTTTTTGTTTTCCGATGCAAAGTTTTTCAATTGCGTTCGCTAATGAACGTGACCCAGTGCAATGTATTATTTTACCTACAGTATTCTGATGGCAAATACCTTCATTCTACAGTATATTCTCAGGAAATCCTCGAGTTCTGTTTGTTTACCATAGTACGACCGACCCTATGTTCCTCCCTTCCTCTGTAGGTACACTCACATAGAGGCAGAGTGCCCCTTCATGACCTATGAGGACCTACTGAGCAGGCTGGAAGATCTGGTGTGTGATGTGGTGGACAGAGTCCTGAAGTCTCCTGCTGCTTCTCTACTCTACCAAGTCAACCCTGTACGTCTGAGGTTTTATAAGGAGCTCTTTGCAGCTATTCTCTCTCTCTCTCTCTCTCTCTCTCTCTCTCTCTCTCTCTCTCTCTCTCTTTCTCTTTCTTTCTCTTCTCTCTCTCTCTTTCTCTCTCTCTTCTCTTTCTCTTCTCTCTCTCTCTTTCTCTCTCTCTCTCACAAATGGTATTTGTCACATGCTTTGTAGATAGCAGGTATAGACTAACAGTGAAATACTTACGGGTCCTTTTTCAACAATGCCTAAGTTAAAGATGAGATGAAATAATAACAGAATAAGGACATGAGGAATAAATACAATGATAAAAATAGTGAGTAAATGAGAATATTTATACAGGAAGTAACAGTACCGAGTCGATGTGCAGGGGTACGAGGTAATTGAGGTAGATATAGGTAAGGAATGGATAATAAACAGTAGCAGCAGCGTATGTGGCGAGTGGGAAAGTGTGTGTGGCGTCAGTATTCGAGGGTGTATGTAGTGTGTGTGTGTTGGGGCGGGTGTGTGTGGGTAGGGCCAGTGTGTGGGGGTAGGGCCAGTGTGTGGGGGTAGGCCCAGTGTGTGGGGGTAGGGCCCAGTGTGGGTGGAGGTAGGGCCCAGTGTGTGGGGGTAGGGCCAGTGTGGGGGTAGGGTAGTGTGGGGGTAGGGCCAGTGTGGGGTAGGGCCCAGTGTGGGGGTAGGGCCGTGTTGTGTGCGGGTAGGGCCAGTGTGTGTGCGGGTAGGGCCAGTGTGTGTGCGGGTAGGCAGTGTGTGGTGCGGGTAGGGCCAGGGTGTGTGGGGTAGGGCCGTGTGTGTGGGGGTAGGGCCCAGTGGGGGTAGGGCCAGTGTGTGTGGGGTAGGGCCCAGTGTGTGTGGGGTAGGGCCCAGTGTGTGGTGTGGGTAGGGCAGTGTGTGTGGGGGTAGGGCCCAGTGTGTTGTGGGGGTAGGGCCCAGTGTGTGGGGGTAGGGTAGTGTGTGGGTAGGGCCCAGTGTGTGGGTAGGGCCAGTGGGGTGCGTGCGGGTAGGGCCTAGTGTGCGTGTGTGGGGTAGGGCCAGTGTGGGGGTAGGGCCCAGTGTGTGGGTAGGGCCGTGTGGTGGCTGGGCCAGTGTGCGTGAGGGTAGGGCCCAGTGTGCTGGGTATGGGCCAGTGTGCGTGGCGGGTAGGGCCCAGTGTGCGTGCGGGTAGGGCCCAGTGTGCGTGCGGGTAGGGCCAGTGTGCGTGCTGCGGGTAGGACAGTGTGGGTAGGGCCAGGTGTGTGTGGGTAGGGCCCAGTGTGTGTGCGGTAGGGCCCAGTGTGCGTGCGGGTAGGGCCCAGTGTGTGTGTGTGTGTGTGTGTGTGCGGGTAGGGCCCAGTGTGCGTGCGGGTAGGGCCCAGTGTGTGTGTGTGTGGCGGGTAGGCCCAGTGTGCGTGCGGGTAGGGCCCAGTGTGCGTGCGTGCGGGTAGGGCCAGTGTGTGGGTAGGGCCCAGTGGTGTGTGTGGGTAGGGACAGTGTGTGTGCGGGTAGGGCCCAGTGTGCGTGCGGGTAGGGCCCAGTGTGCGTGCGGGTAGGGCCCAGTGTGGCTGCGGGTAGGGCCCAGTGTGTGTGTGTGGTGTGTGTGTGGTGTGCGGGTAGGGCCTAGTGTGTGGGTAGGGCCTAGTGGTGTGGCTGGGGCCCAGTGTGTGCATAGAGTCAGTGCAAAAAAGGGTCAATGCAGGTAGTCCAGGTAGCCATTTGATTAGCTATTTATCAGTCATGTTTAAAAGCCGTATGGCTGGGGAGGGGGGGTAGAAGCTGTACAGGGTCCTGTTGGTTCCAGACTTGGTGTATTGGTACCACTTGCCTTGTGGTAGCAGAGAGGACAGTCTATGACTTGGGTGGTTGGAGTCTTTGACAGAGTCTCTTTCCCCCCGTGGTCTTGATCACTGAGGTAGATGTATTCTTAAAGATTTCATCTAAAAAAAATATATATATATATTTGAGATTCAAATTTCCTTTTTGACCTCATTCAAAACGCCTCCCTCAAATCGTTAGTGTGGTGGTGAAAATCTGAACCCGATTTATGTGGTCTGTCCTTTACCTCCCCAGGACTTCAAGGCCCCCAAGAGGCCCTTCAAGAGGATCAACTACTCTGATGCCATCATCTGGCTGAAGGAGCATGACATCAAAAAGGATGATGGGACATACTATGAGTTCGGAGAGGTACATTTTGACTACGAATAAATGACATTTGACAAATGGTTTAGGGTCGGCATCAACCACAGTCAATTATAATCACTCCATCTAATCACTATCTCTCTCCAGAATTAATCTTTGGCTAGCATGAACCTGAGGTTGTGTTTTCAGGACATTTAGTGCTGGTTTCCTGGGCACAGATTGTGTCTAGTCCTGGATTACTGCTACTTTAATATGGTTCTTAGTCTAGCACTAGGTTTAATCTGTGTTGAGGAGACTGGCACAGATACGCAAAGAGAAGGGGGGAGGAGAAAATGGCCGCCAACTATTTACCTACTCATCAATGTATTGTTCAGTGGACCTTGTCTTTGTCCAGCTCCTGTTATTGTGATGTTATGAAACCCCTCTCCCTCCTTTTTGTTTCAGGACATCCCAGAGGCCCCAGAGAGGCTGATGACTGATGCCATCGGTGAGACCATCCTGCTGTGTCGCTTCCCGGCTGAGATCAAGTCCTTCTACATGCAGCGCTGTCCTGAGGACCGACGCCTCACTGAGTCGGTGAGTCCCTGACCAGCAGAGAGCTTACGTCACGGAAACCATGACGCCGGACCTGAAAAACAGCATCTTCATCAGAGCTTACCTCACCCGAACTATCACCCTTTTCCAAGGCCTGTATTCAAAAATGTCTCAGAGTTCTGATCTAGAATCAGTTTTTTATTTGAGTTCATACTAAATAGGCAAAGGCCATAGGTAACCGTCCCGTCCCTCCGGGATTCCTTTCCACCAGAGCAGAAGATCTGAATCACATTCTGGGTTTCCTTTACTTCTACTTTACACATGTTTGTAGTCACCCTCCCTTCACAGTTTTACAGGTGACACATCCATCTGTCCCTGCTGCTTCTCTCTCCAGTGAAATAACTGTTATTGTTGTCCCTGCTGCTCCTCTCTCCAGTGACATAACTCATTGTTGTCCCTGCTGCTCCTCTCTCCAGTGACATAACTCATTGTTGTCCCTGCTGCTCCTCTCTCCAGTGAAATAACTCCAGGTGTCCTGCTATAGCGGCCGTTTCATTGAATTCGACTATAAGCGGTATTGCTTGGTCCCTGGTCGCTCTCTCTTCATCAATTGACATTATATATGTGTCCCTGACATGCGCGTACACTCGGGCTTCAGCTGATAGTGAAATAAACATGTCACATGTGAGGGGAGCCAGCTGTGCATACTACTCTCGAGGAGAGAGGAGATGGCCTGAAGCTGCTGCCTCGTATACCTCGCGTGCTAAGTGACATAATGGCATTGTCGTTTGTCCCTGCGCTCCTCTCCCAGTGACATAATCAATTGTTGTCCCTGCTTGCTCCTCTCTCCAGTGAAATAACTCATTGTTGTCCCGGCTGCTCCTCTCTCCAGTGACATAACTCATGTTGTTGTCCCCTGCTGCTCCTCTCTCCAGTGACAAACTCATTGTGTCCCTGCTGCTCCTCTCTCCAGTGAAATAACCATTTTTTGTTGTCCCTGCTGCTCCTCTCTCCAGTGAAATAACTCATTGTTGTCCCTGCTGCTCCTCTCTCCAGTGAAATAACTGTATTGTTGTCCCTGCTGCTCTCTCTCCATTGACTAACATTGTTGTCGCCTTGCCTCTCTCCCAGTGAATAACTCATTGTTGTCCCTGCTGCTCCCTCTCCAGTGGACATAACTTCATGTTGTCCCTGCTGCTCCTTCTCCTCAGTGAAATATACTCATTGTTGCCTGCCTGGCTCGCTCTCTTCCAGTAAAATAACTCTTGGTTGTCCCTGCTGCTTCTCTCCAGTGACATAACTCATTGTTGTCCCTGCTGCTCCTCCTCTTCCAGTGACATAATCTTGTTGTCCCTGCTGCCTCTCCTCCAGTGAAATATAGACTCATTGTTGCCCCTGCCGCCCTCTCCCAGTTGACTGCTAGCTGATGCCTAATTTGAGATAGTTGGAGGGTCTATGAGGATCTGGGATGCTGAGGAACTGCTGGAGGGATACAAGAGGGAAGGCATTGACCCAACCCCTTACTACTGGTACACTGACCAGGTATGTACATCTACCCAACCCATTCTCTCAACCAGCTTCATGAGGTAGTCACCTGGAATGCATTTCGATTAACAACTTTAAGTGCAGTCGCAAAAAAAACATCAAGCGCTATGATGAAACTGGCTCTCATGAGGACKGCTACAGGAAAGGAAGACCCYGAGTTACCTCTGCTGCAGAGGATAAGTTCATTAGAGTTACCAGCCTCAGAATGCAGCCCAAATAAATGCTTCACAGAGTTCAAGTAACAGATTCATCTCAACATCAACTGGTCAGAGGAGACTGTGTAAATTAGCCCTTCATGGTCAAATTGCTGCAAAGAAACCAGAACTACAGGACACCAATAAGAAGAAGAGACTTGCTTGGGCCAAGAAACACGAGCAATGGACATTTGACCAAGAAGGAGAGTGATGGAGTGCTGCATCAGATGACCTGTCCTCCACAATCACCGACCTCAACCCAATTGAGATGGTTTGGGATGAGTTGGACCGCAGAGTGAAGYAAAAGCAGCCAACAKGTGCTCAGCATATGTGGGAACTCCTTCAAGACTGTTGAAAAAGCATTCCTCATGAAGCTGGTTGAGAGAAAGCCAAGAGTGTGCAAAGCTGTCATCAAGGCAAAGGGTGGCTACTTTGAAGAATTATAAAATAGAAAATCATTTTTTTTTTCATGGTAGGGTAGATGTATTTTCTTTCTACTAAATGTCTTAAGTCATTSTACACTGAACAAAAATATAAACGTAACATGTAAAGTGTTGGTTTCATGAGCTGAAAAAAGAAAATCCCTGAAATGTTCCATACGCACATAAAGCTTATTTCTCAAATTTTGTGCACAAATGGGGGAAAGAAAAGGGAATTGTTTCGCTCTCAAGAAAAGGGCACCAATAAAAGGAGTGATAACTGGGGTAGCAGTAAATATAAACGTTGACCAGCTGAGGGGAAAGATTCCCGGTGTTTGTGATGCTCGTCGTTTTAGGCGACTCAGACATGGTGGCGAGAGTGGGGAAACAGAAGAGTCATTGTCTGTTCTTTTGAGTTTCGAAGTTGAGTCTTTGCCTGACAAAGTGAAGCTAGGATATATAAGTTATCCTGTACGAGTGTATGTGCTGAATACATTACGATGTTACAGGTGTCAAGCTTAATGGCATGTGGCATCGGTGTGTAGGAGGGAGGGTCCAAGGTGTGAGAAGTGTGCAGAAGGGCACGAGACAAAGGAATGTGTAGTATTGGGGAAAGTAGTAGAATGTGTTAATTGTACGGGTGCCCATGGGGCTGGGGGTCAGAAATGTTCCGTGTGAGAGAGGCAGGTTGAGGTTTCCAGGGTTAGAGTAGTGCAGAAGTTGTCATATGCTGAGGCATTGAAGGAAGTAGAGGAAGATGGGTCAAGGGGGAGGAGTAGTAGAGATAAACCAGTACAGAGGGATAAGCCAAAAAGTGATATAAGGTTCAGTAAGATTGGATTTTTTGCATTTATGTTTATCAACTGTACTGCAGYGATGGAACGTAAGTCACAGAAAATTGAGGTTGTGGTGGCAGCTGCAGAGAGGTATTTGGGTGTGCGAGACTTGACAGCAGAGTTACAGGGTGTGTTAAGTGGTGATGTCCCATCCTTTCAGGATGATATGAGGTTGAAATAAATACATTTAATTAGTGGATTAGGGTGGTATCAATTTGATTTTATACCATTTTGAAATGAGTGAGTGTAGTGTTAGATGGTAGGGTATTTATTTATTACATTTTATCTATCAAGCAGAGTGTAAGGGAGTTGTACTCCAGTCTAGTAGGTGGCGATAATGCAACAAATGGGATTCCAACCGCCGTTAAACCTCAGAAGAAGAAGCGTCGTCTTCAGTCCCGATAGTCTTTTAAAGAACAGGAAGTTACCAAACCACAGAGGAAGAAAATGGTTTCCGGTGATGGCTAAATGGGATAGCTAGCAACTTGTAAACAATTACCCACTCCTTTAAGTGAGTACTATTTTAATAGTAATGTTAAATAATACATGTTGGCTGTCAAGCCAATTTATATTACACGACTGTTGCCTCCCGTTTAAGTTTATTGTGATGGTAATGGAGTTTGTTTTTTTATGATAATTGTTTTAGTCAAGCTAGCTTGACTTGCTATAAAGTTAGAAACAAGTTGAGGAAGAAGTAATTAAACAAATGTTTTATCACCTTATCCTGTCTTGAATGAAAAGGTCATATTTTGCTATCTCCCAAAAATAAATGCGATCTCTTACGAGAGACGTGCTCCCCATCTTGCATTACAAACACTACACTTGTCCGTTCAGTATTTTATTTTGCACATAAACAAACGTACAGTCAATAACACAATAGAAAAGTCTATATACAGTGTGTGCAAATGAGGTAAGATTAGGGAGGTAAGGCAGTAAATAGGCCATGGTGGCGAAGTAATTACAGTACCGGGGCAAGACTCCGTGAAAATGACGTACGGCGTAATGAAATGTAACGGGGCAATAGATAGCTAGCTTTACTAACAGCACCACTAGCCACATTCTTGTTTTTCCTGTTGTCCCGATCACATCCCTCACACAAACTGTTGAGAGTAGTTTTGGGATGGTTTTAGTTGTGTTACTAATGTTAACGTTGTGTTTTCCAGAGGAAGTATGGGACCTGTCCCCATGGTGGCTACGGGCTGGGCCTGGAGAGGTTCCTAACCTGGCTGCTGAACAGACACCACATCAGAGACGTGTGTCTCTACCCCCGCTTCATCCAGCGCTGCCGACCCTGAACTACCAACTACCCCGCCCCCTGCTGGCCTGGCCCTCTGTCTGCAGCTAGATTGCACTGCAACAGACCCAAGGTTACGTCCCAAAAAATGGCAACTTATTCTCGCTGTATAGTGCACTTATTTTGACCAGGGTTCATATTAATCTGGTTTAAAAAAAAAGTAGTGCACTACTTGGGTGCCATTTGGGACGAAGCCTATCATCCTATTACACAGCAGGAGACCAACTTACAACACTTGGGAACTAAAGACGAGATCACTTAATTAATCGTCACTTAATTAATTAATCAAATACAAATGTATAGCAGATGTTATTACAGGTGTAGAGAAATGCTTGTGTTTCTAACTCTTAACAGTGCAGTAATATCTAACAATTCACAACCTAAAAGTAAAATAATGGAATTAAGAAATATATCAATTAGGATGAGGATTATTTCAGGATACGAGACACAGATCTGCTAATTTTAAGGGTTTGAAATGTTATGTTTATTTAATTTTTTGTTGTTGACAACTTGCAATTCATGCTGTCCAGCAAATACAATAATGTCTGCCAATAAATGTATACCGTATGTGCTACTAAGATAACGCTGGTAGAGGTTTTTCTGTGGGGAGTTCATCATGCCTGGGTCCCAACTGATACTCCATAACCTAATATAGTGATGAGGATGTGGGACAAAGTCAGTCAATCAACATTTAGGTTCATGTTTGCTCCCGAGTGGCYCAGGCGGTCTAAGGCACTGTATCTCAGTGTCACTACAGACATCCTGGTTCGAATCCAGGCTTATTTACGGTCACAGACACGTTTTTGACATCGGAGACAATCCCCATGTCGCTGCCTACTCGGGGCGCTGTCACCGACGCTCGTTTAATGTCGGTCAGAGACTCAAATCTGAGGGCTACGGATCTCTTTCAGTCCCAGACAACTCCCCACAATCGGCACAATCTTCAATAGTGTAGTGTGAGATGTGCAACGACACGTTTTCAGAACGGGGACCAGCYATGGCCAATAAGAGCTCGCCAGAGTAGAAGCCAGTGATCTGATGACGTTGTTTCGCATCACCCAGAATGTGTAGAGTAGCAGGAGCGATAACTACAACTAGTAAGCTTTTGTACTTGTCCTTAACCAAAGCAATGCTATACAATTCAAAATGTTGGCTGGATATTTTCAACTCTGTATAGCAAGCGTGAATGTCTTACTGAAAACGTTTGAGGCTGCTTTGAGCCACAGTTCGTTATAGATACGTTAAATATAATCCTTTATTTAACTAGGCAAGTCAGTTAAGAACAAATTCTTATTTACAATGAAGGCCGAAACCTAACGACACTGGGCCAATTGAGCGCCGCCCTACGGGACTCCCAATCACGGCCCTTTTGCGATACAGCCTGGAATCGAACCAAGGTCTGTAGTGACGCCTCTAGCACTGAGATGCAGTGCCTTAGACCGCTGTGCCACTCGAGGAGCCCAATAAGCACATTGTTTTCGTGAGACCGCGTGGTATCGAGAATCATAATGACCAAGTGAAGAATATTGTAGCGTGACCCCGTCTATGCCACATGCCCCCGTCTATGCCACATGCACCACTACGTTGACAACACAAAACAGCCACAGGAGAGACAGTCGTTTAATGTGAGGCTCAGCGACGTTAGGATTCTGAATAGAAGTGATGTAATTATTTCAAAACTGCAGCTCATTGTTTGAACATCTTTCTCTACTTCAATCAACCAGCCCATTTTTTAAAAATGTGTGATTAAACTGTCATTTGGCAAGAAATGTATTTTGTGTATCCCATCAGTTAGATGTATTTCTGTAGGCCTAAATGGGAGCTTGTGTGCACACTCAGGATGCATGTGTAGAGGGAACAGTCAGTACACGAGTGAGTGAGACGTTTTAGGATGAAGAAATGCCTGATTCTTGGCTGGGTTTCTTTTTTTTGCTGTGCCCCGCATATGCTCATGTAGGCCTATGGGACACGAGTCAAAGCAAATTATGGCTTCCATCTGGCAACTCTACCATAAAGGCCTGATTGGTGTAGTGCTCCAGAGGTGGTGGTCCTTCTGGAAGGTTCTTGCATCTCCACAGAGGAACTCTGGAGCTCTGTCAGTGACTATCGGGGTTCTTGGTCACCTCCCTGACCAATGCCCTTCTCGCTAGATTGCTCAGTTTGGCCGGACAGCCAACTCTAGGAAAAGTCTTAGGGATTCAAAACTTCTTCCATTTCAGAATGATGGAGGCCACTGTGTTCTTGGACCTTCAATGCTGCAGACATTTTTTGTTACCCTTCCCCAGATCTGTACCTCGACATAATTCTGTCTCGGAGCTCTACGGACATTTTCTTCGACKMCATGGCTTGGTTTTTGCTCTGACATGCACTGTCAACTGTGGGACCTTARAWAGACAGGTGTGTGRCTTTCTAAATCATGCCCAAACAATTGAATTTACCACAGGTGGACTCCAATCAAGTTGTAGAAACATCTCAAGGATGATCAATTTTTWWAAAAWTTAACCAGGTAAAACCCATTGTGAGGTTAAAAACCTKTTTTGCGACCTGGCAAGAAGGCAAAACAGGAAAATAGCAGCMTGTCCATAAAATAWTACAGAAAAATACAAAATACACACCATAGACAGTGTCACAAGTTACAGATACAATTGAAGATTGGAAACAACTGCAGTTGTCACAAACGGTGTGGTCGATCAGAGTTAAAAAAACAGGCAAGGACACCAACWCCCCTAACTTTAAAAATATATATATTTTGAYGCATGATCCAGGATGAAGGGGCATTATGGGAATTTTTTTCCCCCATCTCAGTTCTAGCCTTAAGGAACAGACGAGGACAGCAGCGACTGTGAACGAAGASTYTATTGAGTGACTGATCTGGTCAGTAAAGAACAGAGATACAAAGGCAGTTGTCCCATCAATGTATACAAAAGTGTACCAGCGCCTCCTGGTGGAGAGAGAGGTGCATTGCACCACAGCATACAAATCACAGTGATGGGTCAGTGATCTAGCATTGGTAATAAATCTTTAAGCACTATGATACACTGTGTCCAGAGTTGGTTTTTTTCAAGGTACTTGCTGAGGCCTGCATATAGACAATATCACCATCATCCGGGACTGATTAAAAAAAATAATAATAATTATAATAATACTTTGAACAAGATTTTCTGACTGACATTGAAAAGCAAGATTTGTTCCTGAAATAGAAACCCAATTTTAATTTCAGTTTTCTTGGTCAAGTTATCAATGTGCTGTTTTAAAATTCAGCTTTTTATCTAAACAAATCCCCAAGATATTTAGAGGAGGTGAAACCTATCAATTTGCTGGCCTTTTTATAGTTCAAGTCTTACAAGTGACTCCATCTGTTCACTTTCAGGGAAGAGAAAACCATTAACTTTGTTTTCCGTTCATTTTAAGCGCCGGTTTCAATTGGAAAAAGCTGCCTTTGAATAACATCAACAGTAATGGAATCAACGGAAACAGGAAGCGCCTGAYCTCAATTTCGAGTGTCAAAGTAAAGGGTCTGAAAACTTATGTAAATAAGGTATTTCTGTTTTATTTTTATACATTTGCAAACACTTTAAAGAAAAAAATCTATTTTCATTTTGTGATTCAATTAATTTCTCAATTAATTTTTTAATAAGACTTTAACGTAACAAAATGTGGAACATGTCAAGGTGCCTGAATACCTCACGAATGCGCAGTAGGTTGTCATGGAACACGAGCCACTTTTAATGTTTACATGCTGTTTTACAGATTTCATATGTGTATATACTGTATTTTAGTCTATACTCACCGTCCTATATAAATACTGTCTATACACACCATCCTATATAACTACTGTCTATACACACCATCCTATATAACGACTGTCTATACTGTCTATACACATCATCCTATTATAACTACTGTCTATACACACCATCCTATATAACTACTGTCTATACACACCATCCTATATAACTACTGTNATAACTACTGTCTATACACACCATCCTATATAACTACTGTCTATACACACCATCCTATATAACTACTGTCTATACACACCATCCTTTATAACTACTGTCTATACACACCATTTTGTGTGTGTTTGTGTATATATGTATACAGTACCAGTCAAAAATTTGGACACACCTACTCATTCCAGGGTTTTTCTTAATTTTTACTGTTTTCATTGTATAATAATAGTGAAGACATCAAAACTACCACACGGAATCATGTAACCAAAAAAGGGTTAAACAAATAAAAATAGATTTTAGATTCTTCAAAGTAGCCACCCTTGATGACAGCTTTGCACACTCTTGGCATTCTCTCAACCAGCTTCATGAGGTAGTCACCTGGAATGCATTTCAATTAACAGGTGTGACTTGTTCAAAGTTAATTTGTGGAATTTCTTTCCTTTTAATGCGTTTGAGCCAGTCAGTTGTGTTGTGACAAGGTAGGGGTGGCAAGGTAGGGGTGGCAAACAGAAGATAGCCCTATTTGGTAAAAGACCAAGTCCATATTATGGCAATAACGGCTCAAATGAGCAAAGAGAAACGACAGTCCATCATTACTTTAAGACCTGAAGGTCAGTCAATCCTGAAAATGTCAAGCACTTTGAAAGTTTCTTCAAGTGCAGTCGCAAAAACCATCAAGCGCTATGATGAAACTGGCTCTCATGAGGACCGCCACAGAAATGGAAGACCCAGAGTTACCTCTGCTGCAGAGGACAAGTTCATTAGTTACCAGACTCAGAAATTGCAGCCCAAATAAGTGCTTCACAGAGTTCAAGTAACAGACACATCTCAACGTCAACTGTTCAGAGGAGACTGTGTGAATCAGGTCTTCATGGTCGAATTGCTGCAAAGAAACCACTACTAAAGTACACCAATAAGAAGAAGAGACTTGCTTGGGCCAAGAAGCACGAGCAATGGACATTAGATCGGTGGAAATCTGTCCTTTGGTCTGAATCCAAATTTGAGATTTTTGGTTCCAATTGCCTTGTCTTTGAAACTCAGAGTAGGTGAACAGATCTCCTCGTGTAGTTCCCACGTGAAGCATGGAGGAGGTGTGATAGTGTGGGCGTGCTTTTCTGGTGACAGTGTCTGTGATTTGTTTAGAATTCAATTCACACTTAACCAGCATGGCTACCACAGCATTCTGCAGCGATACGTCATCCCATCTGGTTTGTGCCCAGTTCGACCATCGTTCTTTTTTCAACAAGACAATGACCCAACACACATCCAGGCTGTGTAAGGGCTATTTGACCAAGAAGGAGAGTGATGGAGTGCTGCATTTGATGACCTGGCCTCCACAGTCACCCGACCTTAACCCAATTGAGATGGTTTGGGATAAGTTGGACCGCTGAGTGAAGGAAAAGCAGCCAACAAGTYCTCAGCACATGTGAGAACTCCTTCAAGACTTTTGGAAAAGCATTCCAGGTGAAGCTGGTTGAGAGAATGAAATCAGTGTGCAAAGCTGTCATCAAGGCGAAGGATAGCTACTTTGAAGAATATAAATCAAATATATTTTGATTTGTTTAACACTTTTGGTAAKATTTTTCCACGTGTTATTTCATAGTTTTGACGTCATCACTATTATTCTGCAATGTAGAAAATAGTAAAAATAAAGAAAAAACCCTTTCATGAGTAGGTGTGTCAACTTTTGACTGGTATTGTTCAGGCAGTGCATTTGGAAAGTATTCAGACCCCAGGCCATTGACGGATATGACCCCAGGGCTGACTGAGCAGACAGCGTCTGATGTGAAAGATGTAGACTAACAGTGCCACCCGGTGGACATCAACAGGTACTTCTAATTGTCCTCAGCTCACCAGGTTTCATGGTACTGAGGTGTGAGTGAACTGGACATCGGGTACTCTCAGGTGCAGGGAGAGGAGGTACGTGGTACTGAGGTGTGAGTGAACTGGACGTCGAGTACTCTCAATGGGAGACTTTCTTACTGAAATACTTCCATAACAAGACACTTTCATAACTTATTCTGCTGTGGAAAACTGAGGAGTGAAGGTTATACGTGACAGATGTTGTATAAAAAAGTTTCCTAACAGCAAAGATTCTGGTAGATCAGCAAGACTTAAAATTATACTAGAAGAGCCTCCTGAAGTTTGCAAGTGAGGGTGTGTGTGTCAACGTTTAGGCCAGAGGCTCCCACCAGACTAGAGGACCGACTGTAGGCAGATCCATTAGTGGTGCCTAGCTCTTCCCTCTATCCCTCCCTATTGATCTCTGCCACTTCCCTGCTAGAGATCTGGTCTCCTCTCTGACCTGTAGCTAGAGGTCTGGTCTCCTCTCTGACCTGTAGCTAGAGGTCTGGTCTCCTCTCTGACCTGTAGCTAGAGGTCTGTCTCCTCTCTGTCCTGTAGCTAGAGGTCTGTCTCCTCTCTGACTGTAGCTAGAGGTCTGGTCTCCTCTCTGTCCTGTAGCTAGAGGTCTGGTCTCCTCTCTGTCCTGTAGCTAGAGGGTCTGGTCTCCTCTCTGACCTGTAGCTAGAGGTCTGGTCTCCTCCTCTTGACCTGTAGCTAGAGGTCTGGTCTCCTCTCTGACCTGTAGCTAGAGGTCTGGTCTCCTCTCTGACCTGTAGCTAGAGGTCTGGTCTCCTCTGTCCTGTAGCTAGAGGTCTGGTCTCCTCTCTGTCCTGTAGCTAGAGGTCTGGTCTCCTCTCTGACCTGTAGCTAGAGGTCTGGTCTCCTCTCTGACCTGTAGCTAGAGCAGTCACTGATATGACCCTGTATATTGTATGCTGGTCCTCTGTAGCTCAGTTGGTAGAGCGTGGTGCTTGCAACGCCAGGATAGTGGGTTCGATTCCCGGGACCACCCTATACATAAAATATATGCACGCATGACTAAGTCGCTATAGATAAAAGTGTCTGCTAAATGGCATGTTATTATTCTACTCTTCAGTCATTAGAGGAGGGTTACTGTAGGTTGATGTTGTGTTTCGGGGTCACTGTCTAGGAGAAGTCAATATTGAGACACATTTGTCTGACTGAGATCTGAAGGGACAGGGGTGGGGGACTGTGACACCTTCTTTGAGACCCTCACTGCAGTCTCTGTTCATCTTTCCCTCGATTCTGACATCATTCTTAAATGGAATAAGTTTTGAAGCACCAAYACTCTTCCTAGAGCTGGCCGCCCGGCCAAACTGAGCAATCGGGGGAGAAGGGCCTTGGTCAGAGAGCTGACCAAGAACCCGATGGTCACTCTGACAGAGCTCCAGAGTTCCTCTGTGGAGATGGGAGAACCTTCCAGAAGGACAACCATCCCTGCAGCACTCCACCAATCAGGCRTTWATGGTGGCCAGACGGAAGCCACTCCTCAGTAAAAGGCACATGACAGCCCACTTCGAGTTTGTCAAAAGGCACCTTAAGGACTCTCAGACCATGAGAAACAAGATTCTCTGGTCTGATGAAACCAAGATTTGGCCTGAATGCCAAGCGTCCCTACGGTGAAAAATGTTCTGTGGAAATAAATCCGTCTGTCCTATTGCTCCTCATCCTGTGCTGTTTATTTATTGTTTTAAGAAATTATTTTATAGCAAGTTTGCTTTTGAGTAGGAAATGTGTTTTTGATTCAGATTAACTGAACTTTGAACCTTCCTCTCTGAGGCGCTGGCTGACCTGGTCCAGACGAGGACCTGGTCCAGACGAGGACCTGGTCCAGACGAGGACCTGGTCCAGACGAGGACCTGGTCCCGCCAGCTCACCCTGTGCTGCCCACTGTGTACCAACCCCACCTGTGGTGCCACCAAGGCCTTCTTCGCTAATCGAAAATGACCTACCTTCTGAACCCTGTACTAGGGTTGCAAAATGCAGGTAACTTTCCCAAAAATACCCTGGTTAACCAGAAGTAATGATTGGAGGATTCCGTATTTCCAAGATTTCTGGAAAGCTGGGATTTTTGGGGAAGTTACTGGAATTTTTGCACTTCTACCCTGTACCCATCTGTTACTACAGGACAAAGCAGAAGTTCTAACTAACCAACATTGGAAGAAGAAGCAGATTAAGTAGAAAATAAGGTGTCTAACCACAATGACTGTATCGCATTAAATCTACAAGAGAAGAAGTCGTGCACTTAGTTTGTCCCACGCTGTTGGCCGTACATTCCATCCGTTGAGTCCCTGGAACTCCATTCATCCCTCCATCCTTTCCAAAGAGGAAGATTAAATGAGGGGCATCACGGCTGTATCGTTTCTCCTTACCTGATCGGATTTCAGGAATCAGACGGGATTAAATGTTAGAATTGGGGMTTTTCTAAACTGAAAAATGTGATTCTGATTCTCTGGATGGAGAAGGATTTGATAATCCAATCTGACCTTTAATCAGGTTTGAATGTCATTTTGGCGAATTTTTTCAGAATTCAAAGGATAGTTTTGATGCTGATAATATGGATTATCTTGATCCAACTGGGAGGATGGATTTAGAAAGGTGAAAGGTGAAAGGCACTACAACCAAGAAATGTCAATGTAGCTAAGGTCAGGTATAAAAAGATCTTTCTTACATCTGAAAACCAAAAGTTCATTATGTTAAATTGACTGGAGTAGGTATGTGAGCTGTCGTTATTGAGAAGTGTCAAATAAATGCATCTACAATACTTGCTTATAAGTGATTTTCAAGCTCTATTATTTTTACTCAAAGGAACCTTCATTCATGTCGTTTTTCTCATCTGTTTCCCTGTGCCAGTGTAGAAGTAGTACTAGTAGATGAGTAGATGAGGTGTTGGCCTGTTCACAGCACTGAAAATCCTTTGTTGATTGATCTGGATGAGAATGATCAGATACATTTTTGGGGGGAAAAACCACCACAAAAAAACAGCCAGAGAACTTTAGAATCCGGATTAAACGTTTTGTAAAACTGGGACCTGGTGCTTGCCCAGTTGGTTGTCGCTCATGTAGATGAGACCCCCCCCCTCGTTCCATCCTTCTGGTAGTCATCCTCTGGTAGGTCATTCTGGTAGGTCATCTCTGGTAGGTTATCCTTCTGGTTAGGTCATCCTCTGGTAGGTCATCATCTGGTAGGTCATCCTCTGGTAGGTCATCCTTCTGGTGTGGCTCATCTTCTGGTAGGTTCCTTCTGGTAGGTCATCCTCTGGAAGGTCATCCTTCTGGTAGCATTCCTTTGGTAGGTCATCTTCTGGTAGGTCATCCTCTGGTAGGTCATCCTCTGGTAGGTTATCTTCTGGTAGGTTCCTCTGGATGTATCTTCTGGTAGGTCATCCTTCTGGTAGGTCATCCTTTGGTAGGTCATCCTCTGGTAGGTCATCCTCTGGTAGGTCATCCTCTGGAGGTCATCCTCTGGATGTCATCCTTTGGTAGGTATCCTTCTGGATAGGTATCTTCTGGTAGGTCTCTTCTGTAGTCATCCTCTGGTAGGTTATCTTCTGGTAGGTCTCCTTGGTGTCATCCTTCTGGTGGTCATCCTTCTGGTAGGTCATCCTTCTGATAGGTCTCTTGTAGGTCATCCTCTGGTAGGTCTCTGGTAGTCATCTCTGTTTCTCTGGAGGCTGTGCCCTGCTTTGAGACCTCTCTTGCAGTTTGGAGGACTGTGCCCTGCTTTGAGACCTCTCTGCAGTCTGGAGGACTGTGCCTGCTTTGAGACCTCTCTGCAGTCTGGAGGACTGTGCCCTGCTTTGAGACCACTCTGCAGTCTGGGACTGTGCCCTGCTTTGAGACCCATCTCTGCAGTCTGGAGGCTTGTGCCTGCTTTGAGACCCATCTTGCAGTCTGGAGGACTGGCCTGTTTGAGACCTCTCTGCAGTCTGGAGGACTGTGCTGCTTTGGAGACCATCTCGCAGTCTGGAGGACTGTGCCTGCTTTGAGACCAATCTCTGCAGTCTGGAGGATGTGCCCTGCTTTGAGACCATCTCTGCAGTCTGGAGGACGGTGCCCTGCTTTGAGACCATCTCTGCAGTCTGGAGGATGTGCCTGCTTTGAGACATCTTGAGTCTGGAGGACTGTGCCTGCTTTGAGACCTCTCTGCAGTCTGGGGACTGTGCCTGCTTTGAGACCCATCTCTGCAGTCTGGGGATGTGCCCTGCTTTGAGACCATCTCTGCAGTCTGGAGGACTGTGCCCTGCTTTGAGACCATCTCTGCAGTCTGGAGGACGGTGCCTGCTTTGAGACATCTCTGCAGTCTGGGGGACTGTGCCTGCTTTGAGACATCTCTGCAGTCTGGGGACTTGGTGCCCGCTTTGAGACCATTCTGCAGTTGGAGGCTGTGCCCTGCTTTGAGACCCTCTCTGCAGTCTGGAGGCATGGTGCCCTGGCTTTTGAGATCCCTCTCTGCAGTCTGGAGGACTGTGCCTGCTTTGAGACCATCTCTGCAGTCTGGAGGACTGTGCCCTGCTTTGAGATTCTTCTGCAGTCTGGAGGACGTGCCTGCTTTGAGACCTCTCTGCAGTCGGAGGACTGTGCCTGCTTTGAGACCTCTCTGCAGTCTGGAGGACTGTGCCCGTTTGAGACCCATCTCTGCAGTCTGGAGGACTGTGCCTGCTTTGAGATCATCTCTGCAGTCTGGAGGACTGTGCCCTGCTTTGAGATCGCATCTCTGGCAGTCTGGAGAGTGCCTGCTTGAGATCTCTGCAGTCTGGGACTGTGCCTGCTTTGAGACCTCTCTGCAGTCTGGAGGACTGTGCCTGCTTTGAGACCTCTTGCAGTCTGGAGGACTGTGCTGCTTTGAGACTCTGCAGTTGGAGGACTGTGCCTGTTTGAGACCTCTTGCAGTCTGGAGGACTGTCCCTGCTTTGAGCCCTCTCTGCAGTCTGGAGGACTGTGTGCTTTGAGACCCTCTCTGCAGTCTGGAGGACTGTGCCCTGCTTTGAGACCATCTCTGCAGTCTGGAGGACTGTGCCTGCTTTGAGACCATCTCTGCAGTCTGGAGACTGTGCCCTGCTTTGAGACCCTCTCTGCAGTCTGGAACTGTGCCCTCTTTGAGACTCTCTGCAGTCTGGAGCTGTGCCCTGCTTGAACTCTCTCAGTCTGGAGGATGTGCCTGCTTTGACCCTCTTATCTAGACTTGCTGCTTTGAGACCATTCTGCAGTCGGAGGACTGTGCCTGCTTTGAGACCTTCTAGTCTGGAGGCTGGCCCTGCTTGACCCACTGTGTCTAGAGCTCCCTTCATCATCCATGGGAGGCAATGCTATCTTCTATAGTCATGCTTGTAAATCTCTCATGCATACCAACTTCTCATCACCCTCCCCACATTTCTCTCCGCACCGCAGCTCTTCCACCTCTCTGCTGACCTCTAATCTCTCATAGGCATCATCATCCCTGGCTCACTTCTACAATTGCTGCTGCAATACTACCTCCATCAGGGCTGCAGTGTCCCTCCCTGTCTCTCCCCGGCCATCTACCTCATCTCAGGGCTGCAGTGTCCCCTCCTGTCTCTCCGGCCATCTCATCCATCAGGGCTGCAGTGTCCCCCATCGCTGTCTCTCCAGCATCTACCTCATCAGGGCTGCAGGTGTCCCATCCCTGTCTCTCCCCGGCCATCTACCTCCATCAGGGCTGCAGTGTCCCATCGCTGTCTCTCCCCGGCATCTACCTCATCAGTGCTGCAGTGTCCACTCTTGTCTCTCCGGCCATCTACCTCCATCAGGCTGCAGTGTCCCCATCGCTGTCTCTCCCGGCATCTACCTCATCAGGGCTGAGTGTCCCATCCCTGTCTCTCCCCGGCCATCTACCTCCATCAGGGCTGCAGTGTCCCCATCGCTGTCTCTCCCGGCCATCTACCTCATCAGTGCTGCAGTGTCCCCATCCTGTCTCTCCCCGGCATCTACCTCCATCAGGGCTGAAGTGTCTCCCATCCCTGTCTCTCCCCGGCCATCTACCTCCATCAGTGCTGCAGTGTCCCATCCCTGCTCTCCCCGGCCATCTACCTCATCAGTGCTGCAGTGTCACCATCCCTGTCTCTCCCCGGCCATCTACCTCATCAGTGCTGCAGTGTCCATCCCTGTCCTCCCCTCGGCCATCTACCTCATCAGTGCTGCAGTGTCCCCATCCCTGTCTCTCCCGGCCATCTACCTCATCGTGTGCAGTGTCCCCCATCCTGTCTCTCCCGCGCATCTACCTCATCAGGCTGCAGTGCCATCCTGTCTCTCCCGGCCATTGCCTCATCAGTGCTGCAGTGTCCATCGTGTCTCTCCCCGCCATCTACTTCCATCATGTGCAGTGTCCCGTCCCTGTCTCTCCGGCATCTACCTCATCAGTGCTGCAGTGTCCCATCCTGTCCCTTCCTACTGCCTCTAACCTCCCTGCTTCAGTTTAGATTACTTCACTTTGCTCTGAACATCTACCATCAGTTGCAACAATGCTGTTCATGTCTTCATCATGGCTTACTCCACCTGAGCTGTTCATGTCTTCATCATGGCTTACTCCACCTGAGCTGTTATGTCTTCATCATGGCTTGCTCCACTGAGCTGTTAGTGTATTTGCTGCTGCTTCTCTACCGACGGACGGCGATGGATAGGCAGACAGAAGCTTGCATACTTCACCTTTGACCTCGGTCGGTCTAGCATTGAGTAATATAAAAGTTTTACACCCTACTTATTGAACACTCTATGATTCAACTTTGTTGAACTTAGTTTTTTTTATATGTAATTAACTAAATGTGATACCTACCAGGGTAGTGTTCATTAGGCACGCCGTAAGAAACACTTTTCACAGATAAAGAAAATGAGCGTTTTCTTATTGAACAAGTTCAGAGTACCTCTCTGTTCGTGACATGCTACTGAAACGACCCCAAAGTCAAATGTATCATCTGAAGTCATCTGTAAATCATGTTGACAATCTTGACTAATAAGAGAGTTGAGGTTTGTATTTAGATGTGTGGAAAGTATAGTGATTAAATCTGTGTTCTGTATAAGTGAGGAGATGCCTCGTTATCATTGGGGGTGGTTGTGAGGGAGATGCCTCGTCATTGTTTGGGGGGGTTGTGAGGGAGTGCCTCGTTATGTTTGGGGGGGGGTTGTGAGGAGATGCCTCGTTATCGTTGAGGGGTTGTGAGGGAGGTGCTCGTTATCGTTTGGGGGGGTTTGAGGGAGATGCCTCGTTATCGTTTGGGGGGGTTTTTGAGGGGATGCTCGTTATCGTTTGGGGGGTTGTGAGGGAGATGCTCGTTATCGTTTGGGGGGGGGGTGTGAGGGAGATGCCTCGTTATGTTTGGGGGGGGGGGTTGTGAAGGAGATGCCTTGTTATCGTTTGGGGGGGGGGGTTGTGAGGGAGATGCCTGTTATCATTAGGGGGGTTGTGAGGGAGATGCCTCGTTATCATTTGGGGGGGTTTGTGAGGGAGATGCCTCGTATCGTTTGGGGGGGTTGTGAGGGAGGTGCTTGTTATTGTTTGGGGGGGGGGGTTTGTGAGGGAGAGCTCGTTATCATTTGGGGGGGGGAGTGTTGTAAGGGAGATGCTCGTTATATTTGGGGGGGGTTGTGAGGGAGTGCTCGTTATCATTTGGGGGGGGTTGTGAGGGAGGTGCCTCGTTATCTTTTGGGGGGTTGTGAGGGAGATGCCTCGTTATCATTAGGGGGGGTGTGAGGGAGGTGCCTCGTTATCATTGGGGGGGTTGTGAGGGAGGTTGCTCGTTATCCTTTGGGAGGGGTTGTGAGGGAGATGCCTCGTCATCATTGGGGGGGGGGGTTGTGAGGGAGATGCCTCGTTATCATTAGGGGGGGGTTGTGAGGGAGATGCCTCGTTATCCTTTGGGGGGGTTGTGAGGGAGATGCCTCGTTATATTAGGGGGTTGTGAGGAGATGCCTCGTTATCATTTGGGGGGGTTTGTGAGGGAGATGCCTCGTCATCATTAGGGGGGGAGTTGTGAGGGAGATGCCTTGTTATCATTAGGGGGGGGTTGTGAGGGAGGTGCCTCGTTATCCTTTGGGGAGGTTGTGAGGGAGATGCCTCGTTATCATTAGGGGGGGTTGTGAGGGAGATGCTCATTATCATTTGGGGGGGGGGTTGTGAGGGAGTGCCTCGTTATCATTAGGGGGTGGGGGTTGTTTAATGTTGCTTATTTCTAATCATAAAAACCACCTGCTCCGTTGTTCAAAATGTTTTGTATTTTTACTGAAGTACAACATTAACACATCTTCCTTCCTTCAAAAATTGATAAAAACATTTGCATCATCATTTCATCAAAGCCAACCAGTCCTCTAGCCCCCATCCTCTCAGCCCCCCCACCCCCCCCCCCAACCCCCATCCTCTACCCATGGCGTCCCAATCACTTCGACTGCTGTTGATTAAGCCAAGGAGATTGGATGTCCAGGACCCAATAACCCTGGAGAGAGAGTTCAGGGCCTGTGCCTTCCCCCGACCAGCCAGGCTGGATGGGGGGGGTGAGCTGTTAGAGGGAGAGGGGTGGGGGAGGGGGGGGAGGGTTTGGGGAAGTGTGAGATTCGGCTCGGGCAGCAGGAGCGTCCTGGTAATTGAAAAGCTGGGGCTTGGCGCTCGGCTGGAACTCTGCTGGCGCTCTCCACCGTGTGACCTCTAATTGAGAGTCCTCCCATTGATTTCTTGAGCGTGAGAGAGACAAAGATTGAGGTAGGAGGGAGGGAGGGAGAGCGGAGAGGAGTGTTGTGTCGGGGGGGTGTGGTGGTGTGTGGGTGTGTGTGTGTGTGTGTGTGTGTGTGTGTGTGTGTGTGTGTGTGTGTGTGTGTGTTGTGTGTGTGTGTGTGTGTGTGTGTGTGTGTGTGTGTGTGTGTGTGTGTGTGTGTGTGTGTGTGTGTGTGTGTGTGTGTGTGTGTGTGTGTGTGTGTGTGTGTGTGTGTGTGTTTTCAGCAGCAGGGTACTAAGAGGTGAGGAGGAATTAAATGAGTGTACCGGCCAGGGTGGATTGACTGTAGGTGGGATTAGAGAAAACTGGTTGGTGGACCTGGACGAGTAGCGGAGGAAAGGGAACGAGAGAGGAAAGGGAACGAGAGAGGATGAGATTAGAAATAATACGAATTGGGAGAAGATGTGAAAGACCTTTTATTTCCTTGTTCTCCATTTCACTCATAATATGTGAATTCATTCTTTATGACAGATTGAACACGTGTCATAACCAGACTTCTTTTCAAATATTACACCGAACCAAAAATGTAAACACAACATACAACAATTTCAGTTCATAAAGAGTTACAGTTCATAAAATGAAATCTGTCCATTGAAATAAATTCATTAGGTCCTAATCTATGGATTTCACATGACTGGGAATACAGATATGCATCTGTTGGTCACAGATACCTTTAACAATAAAAAATAAAAATAGGGTCGTGGATCAGAAAACCAGTCAGTATCTGGTGTGACCACCATTTTCCTTCATGCAGCGCGACACATCTCCTTCACATAGAGTTGATCAGGCTGTTGATTGTGGCCTGTGGAATGTTGTCCCACTCCTCAATGGCTGTGCGAAGTTGCTGGATATTGACGGGAACTGAAACACACTTGTCATACATGTCGATCCAGAGCATCCCAAACATGCTCAATGGGTGGCATGTCTGGTGAGTAATGCAGTATGTAATGTTGACATCAGCAAACCGCTTGCCCACACAACGTCATGCATATCTGCCCGGTACAGATATACCCGGTACCGGGATTCATCGGTGAAGAGCACACTTCTCCAGCGCGCCAGTGGCCGTCGAAGGTGAGCGTTTTTCCCACTGAAGTCGGTTAAGACGCCAAACTTCATTCGGGTCAAAGACCGTGGTGAGGACGACGAGCACGCAGATGAGRTTCTCTGAGACGGTTTCTGACAGTTTGTGCCAACATGTGATCAACACTTGTGTATTTAGGATAGTTCAATTACTTTCAAAGACGTTTAGATATTTTATTTGAAAAGATAAGTAGTTGAATATTGGAATGTACTTGGAAATAAACGTTGGAAAGTACTTGAAAATAATCAAATACACTTCCATGTATTTAACCRAGGCATTTTGAAAAAAGTATTTGAAAATCTTTTCAAATAGTAGGCTATTCATAGGGAAAGTAGTTGATTCGGGCTATATAACAAAAAATGATCAAAAACATGTAATTAAACCCAGGTCTGTATTTGAACCCAGGTCTGGTCATAATCCACCTTTATGCAACATTGATAACAAGGATCTAGGTCTGTTCCAGGGCTTGCTGATGCTGAGCCACACATAAACCCCCTGGACCAGAGCTAAGAAGGACCTATCCTCCTCCTAAGAAGGACCTATCCTCCTCCTAAGAAGGACCTATCTTCCTCCTAAGAAGGACCTATTCCTCCTCCTCCTCCCTAAGAAGACCTATCCTCCCCTAAGAAGGACCTATCCTCCTCTCTAAGAAGGACCTATCCTCCTTCTAAGAAGGACTATCTTCCTCCTTAAGAAGGACCTATCTTCCCCTAAGAAGACCTATCTTCCTCCTAAGAAGGACCTATCCTCTCCTTAGAAGGACCTACCTCCTTCCTAAGAAGGACCTATCCTCCTCTAAGAAGGACCTATCTTCCTCCTAAGAAGGACCTATCTTCCTCCTAAGAAGGACCTATCCTCCCATAAGAGACCTATCCTCCTTAAGAAGACATATCCTCCTCCTGTACTATTGAAGTGGTTCATAATCACTGGACTCACCATCACTCTGAAACTAAGATACAGGCTTCAAATGATGTATGTACATTCGGAAAGTACATGCAATACCCCATAATGACAAGGCAAAAACTGTTTTTTTTGAAATTTTGCATATTATTTTACGAATGTTTTTTGTTTTTGAAAATCACATTTACATAAGTATTCAGACCTTTTTACTCAGTATTTGTTGAAGCACCTTTGGCAGCGATTACAGCATTGAGTGTTCTTGGGTATGATGCTACAAGCTTGGCACACCTGTATTTTGGGAGTTTCTCCCATTCTTCACTGCAGATCCTCTTAAGCTCTGTCAGGTGGATGGGGAGCGTTGCTGCACAGCTATTTTCAGGTCTCTCCAGAGATGTTTGATCGGGTTAATTCAGGCCACTGGCTGGGCCACTCAAGGACATTCAGAGACTTGTCCCGATGCCACTCCTGCGTTGTCTTGGCTGTGTGCTAAGGTTGTTGTCCTGTAGAAAGTTGAACCTTCGCTCCAGTCTGAGGTCCTGAGCACTCTGGAGCAGTTTTCATCAGGATCTTATTTACTTTGCTCCGTTCATCTTTCCTCGATTCTGATTAGTCTCCAGTTCTGCCGCTGAAAACATCCCACAACATGATGCTGCCACCACATGCTTCAATGTAGGATGGTGCCAGGTTTCCTCCAGACGTGACGCTTCGCATTCAGGCAAAGAGTTCAATCTTGGTTTCATCAGACCAGAGAATCTTTTTCTCATGGTCTGAGAGTCCTTTAGGTGCCTTTTAAGCAAACTCCAAGGGCTGTCATGTGCTTTTTTACTGAGGAGTGGCTTCCGGTCTGGCCTCTACCATAAAGGCCTGATTGGTGGAGTGGTGCAGAGATGGTTGTCCTTCTGGAAGGTTCTCCCATCTCCACAGAGGAACTCTGGAACTCTGTCAGAGACCATCGGGTTCTTGGTCACCTCCCTGACCAAGGCCCTTCTCCCCCGATTGCTCAGTTTGGCCYGGCGGCCAGCTCTAGGAAGAGTCTTGGTGGTTRCAWACTTCTRCCATTTAAGAATGATGGAGGCCACTGTGTTTTTGGGAACCATCAATGCTGCAGAAATGTTTTGGTACRCTTCRCCAGATCTGTGCCTTGACACAATCATGTCTCCTTGCTCTACAGACAATTCATGTGACGTCATGGCTTGGTCTTTGCGCTGACATGCACTGTCAACTGTGTGACCTTTTTATATAGACAGGTGTGTGCCTTTCCAAATCATGTCCAATCAATTGAATTTACCACAGGTGGACTCCAATCCAATTGTAGACACATCTCAAGGATTTTGAGTCTCATAGCAAAGGGTCTGAATACTTATGTAAATATGGTATTTCTMTTTTTAATACATTTGCAAAAAATAAAAWWWWWWWTCCGCTTTGTCGTTATGGGGTATTGTGTGTAGATTGAAAAATGATGTCATCCCTTTTAGAATAAGGCAGTAACCGTAACAAAATGTGGAAAAGGGAAAGTGGTCTGATTTCTTTCTGTCCTGTATATTATAGTAAATTCAAAACGACTTCCATAGTCTCCATATATACAGTTGAAGTCGGAAGTTTACATACACTTAGGTTGGAGTCATTAAAACTCGTTTTTCAACCACTCCACAAA